>NW_010162058.1:19144-24087 GCF_000695765.1 Mesitornis unicolor | reverse complement strand
TTAGACGCTATAGTGATGATTAGCAGGAAAATCCCAAAAGCATAATAATAATAATTAAGAGTTCTGTCTTCAGAGCAGGGCTTAAATATTCTGTAATAAACAAGGTATAGGGTCACACACTGAGCACTGTCAAGAAAACAAAATATTGAACAGCTGCTCAGTAAGTGACTATCACATATTCTGTGAATTGAATGAGGAAAAGGTCTTATAAGAAAAATAGTATGTATTCATGTAATTAAAGAAGTCTTTATAATACATATGCATGAGGGAGATTAAATTAACTTGCCCTAACAAAGTTAATTCTGGCAGGTATTAGCTTTTGAGTGTTTGGACTATTACATGTAGATTTTCAACATATAATATGAAATAACTGAAGATCCTGCTGAGATCTGATTAAAAGACATATATTAACCATCTGCATTTTAACCATCAGAATTTACTTTTGACTACTTGAAATGCAATATTTGAATGAGATATAACTGCAATATTGGAATGATTATTTCATTATCAAATATTCCTATTTTCTACAAAATGTTTGGATCCAGATTTTAGCCAAAATTTTCTTTTTGCATCATAAACTGCAAAAGAGGCAGTTTAAGTACAGAGACCGTATGCTACGTAATGAGTACAGTAGTTCCTGCTGCCTACCATTGTCACTTGAATTAATTAAACTACATGAGTTCAACAAGAAATTTATGACTTATTCTCAGAAGTAAGGAGTATATTCAGCTTCCATTAACTTCAATGCGTTTCTCAGGATGCCGGAAATTCAGACTGCTAATAAATGTATCAAAAGGAGGTGAAGAAGGGTCAGTATCAATGCATATCCATCATCACTGAGTAAGAGAGTTCCCCAGTGGGGTCTGTATAGGAGAGAGGAAACCATCTTAACTGAGATATTTCTTCCTTTCTACAAATTCTCCAAGCCTTCTTACCAAAGGCTGCTCCACCAGGTCTTCATTACTGTGCTCACAATTTAAACAGACTGTAGCTTTGTAAGACTGTAAATAAGAACAGGAAAAACCCCACTGTCCCATTAAATAAGCCAGTATTTTGTTGCTCTTGTTGTTTGAAAGTAAATGCTTTTCTGGTGGCCATTCCCTTATTACACAATTTTCTTGTTTACATTCAGCCTAAGTTTGACGGGGTAATATTCCCTGAAAAGAATCAGTTAATTAATCTCTAGGAAATAATTTAAGAAAATCATGTAGACTTCATCTGACCCTGAAGGGTTTTCCCATAAGAATTAACCATTGACTTTTTGCAACTCATCAACTACTCCTTAGAAAAGCACAGCTTCTTTGAACTTAGTAAAATGGATTTGAATATTAGGACATCTATAAATATTCATAGAAGCAGAAGGAAATGCCCAGAAATGCAACCTTACATTTAACAGACTTCATGAAATACTTCAAAAAATTATTTACTTAAGCCATTTCGATTTTCAGACAGGTTGGACACATCTCCATGACAACTGCTGTGCATACCTTTAGATGACCACCTTTACCTAACAACTTCTAAAATCTGAACTTTAATTGAAATATTTTTGAATTTCAGTATTCTGTAGAATCTAGAAGTCCTCTCTAACAAAATAAACTATTAATAATATATAAAAAAATGTATTGGACAGGATAGATTGGTTGTATTACTTTGCTGTATATATAGCTTATATAACCCCAGACAATTCAAGGACTGCAAAAGGAGGATTACAGGAAGGAAAGCTGAAGATTAATTTTAGACATGTACAAGCTAGCATTGTTAAAACTTCCAATGTAGTCAGTGGATATCTAGGTGGTAAAGTCAGTGCAGCCTAGAAAGAGATTCGGAAGACACCTGCATGTAGATACTGTATTTTGGCATCTTAACCTTGAAGAAAATACCACAATATCTCTTATGTCAGCATACTGAATTGGAGCACATATCATGTTCTATGAGTTCATTCCCTGCTTTATTTCACACTCTAAGACAGGACGCATCACATTTGTAATAAATGGCTACATAATCAAGTTAAAATCTCAGTTTTAAAAGATTTTTTTTTTCTTTTTCAGTGTGCACTGCCTGACTTGCCATGGCTCAAACAAATTATGTGCCTTGCTGATGAACAGATAGACTACAGACAAGATTTTGCTTTTCTAATCTCTTACATAAGAACACTCGTTTTGCACAGTCAGCTCAGTGGGTACTTCAGAAGATGTGCTGCATACACATGTTCATAAACTTCAGAAGGTAAAGTTCCTGGCTCTCCTACATCATTTACTATACGTTATCTCTTAAACTTAGGATTTCTTGGCTTTGCATTCATAATCAAATTTTAAGATAAAGGGCTTGTTACCATGGAAATAATTTTTCACTCTGCAAATTTTATCACACAGGTTTGGGTGACCACAAACTATAGCAATCATCATTTCTCAGTCATAATTACTATCCCTTATTCCTTAGCATCTTTTAGATATTTTACACAATATACATTTAGCAGCAGATTTGAAAAGGACTACAGTGGCAGAAGGATTTCAAATTTAAATACAATATTTAAAATGCAAATAAAATTTCACATCTACTTTATAAACTCCTTTTCACCCCTCCCTTGATATTTCAATTTCTGCTATGAACTTTATTGCACTGAACTTATTTTGCACACTAAACACACAGTATTGACTCTTTCAGTGATTCTGACAATTTCACAGTGCATTTTGCAAGTTTAAGTTCACTCAGCACAGTCCTGGTATTACCTCTGCAAAGTTAAATACGATTGCTTAACACAGCCATTTGTATTTTACTTTATCTATAGCAAATTGGTTTGGGGCTATGTTCCATAGCTATGAATCTACCTTTACCTTTAATAGTAAGATAAACTGATTTTACAACACTTGCACTTACAAAGCACATTATTGCTGTTTAAATGAAGACAGCTAAATACTGTAACTCTGAAAGACAGGGAAATGAGGTAGAGATATTTAGTCAACATGTGCATGTGATTCAACTTAATTTCATGTTTTCATCTGTGGAATCCACCATAGTTCTGTTCTCAATTACTTCTAAAAACATCCCATCTATTCAAGTGGCAAAATACAGATTTTGGCCGAAAGGCATCACTACCTGAACACAGCTAATCTGTTGCAGAGCAGAAATTAGAAACACTGGTCTTCTAACTTTAAGTTTCTTGCTTAATCTCAGACAATTCTACAGACTGTATTTCTGAAGCCTGAGGGTTTTTTGCATTTATTTACTGAAGTACAGTTGAGATTATTTTTGGCATCTTTACACTGGGTCATGAAACAGCATGTTTTGGCACCTGCTAGCCTCACTAGCAATCTGCTTACTCCAGGCTGTCATCCTTGTGCTACTCCTGGCTATGCATCTGACAAAAGTCTTGCAGGTTTGCTGGGATCTGGAGTTTTGCAAACAATGGGAGAAAAGTGGCATATGAAAAAGCTGAATCGGTGTTTGAGTGTTTTAGACAGGTCTTTATTTGTTGATTTTGTATTTTAAATATATAATAAATAATGTTCCTTCCATTTTATTGTTTATGGTTGATATTTAAAGCAACACCATCAAAGTAAAACAGAGATCCTTTCTGCAAAATTAATGTGTTAGCACTTGAAAATATTCATAGTGGGGACTTTCAGGTATATTGTACTAATCACCCTATCTACTGGGGAGCTTAGTGAAACTCTGGCATTAACAGTAATGTTTGTGATGGTAAAACAATTTAAATTAGTCTACTTGCCTAAATTAATTGCAGATCTCCACTTCTCTGTCTACTTGCAGAGATTTTGGATTGAGAAAAAAGTATCTGGTTCTGAAATGGCTTGCAAGAACCAATCAAAATCATGGTGAGATCCTATACATACAGATTATTAGCAGAGACTAGCAAAATAATGATGCCACTGTGAAACCAGTGGAATGACTGATGATGTTATATATGATGTATATAAACTACCTATTCATGCAGTAAAGTTTATTCAGTTTTCACATCTTAAAATACTATGTGGGAGAAAGCAGGGGTGTAATACTTTTTTTTAATTTATCGCCTCATGACTATGACTAGGAACATGCACCCCAGTGCAGTGAAACCAGGAGCTCTAAAGGAAAAGGTGCTTCTTGAAGAGTAGGATATTTTCTCTGACGTTGAGCTCTCACTTAGTTCTTACAGACACAGAGCTCATTTCACTTAACTTTAGATATCTGCGACATAGGTATCAACCTCTAAGCTGATCCCTACATTTCGTTTATTCTTACTAGTAAGGAATACGCTATTCTACAGCCTGATTCATCTGACCTATTTAGATGTCTACCTTCTGAAGAGATGAATCATGCCCTAAAAGTGTCTATTTCTCCCATTGACTGTAAAGGCACCCTAGCCAAAGACAATTTAGATATAAAAGACACCTACATTGGGACAGATAAATTTCACCCTAGAAGCCATGAAAGGAAGCACAAGAAGAGTGAATGCTATCTTCAGCAATATTTAACTGTGGCATGACTTTGAAATAGAAATCCATCCACAAGGTCATCTGGGGACAATACTACAGAAAGCTGCGGAGCAGCAATGCCCTGCTCTGTCCCAAACCTCAGCGGAGCAGCTCCCTCTTGAAATGTGCAAGGTGACCATGAAATGGCAGTGTCTACTCCCTCAGCACCTTTCCAAAAATGTGTTTGGAAGAGAGGAAACTTCGAGACTATTATTCTTTCTTTAAATTTTGTTTGCAGTAACATTAATAAGGACACACTACAGAGTCATAAACTATATTTGTATTTATATGCAGAAAGAACTGCAGAGCTTACAAGAATCCACACATGCTTTGTCCTCCCACCATGCTTTAAAAACTTTTTTAAAACAGTTTCTCATTATAGCTTTGATTGACTGAAAACCATGTACCTTCTGTTGACTCTAGCTACTTCTTGAATAAAATTCTTTATAGCTTTTATCAACCATATTCCTT
>NW_010162058.1:16358-19113 GCF_000695765.1 Mesitornis unicolor | reverse complement strand
CTTCAGTGTACTGAAGATTAATGCATTGCTGTAGAAATGTACTTTTGTACCTCTTTTGTCTCAATGTTTGAAAGTCTTTTTTTATATGTAGACTTTTTAATAAAAGCTTTATTTCTACTGTATAAAAAGCATAGTCCTGACCTAAGACAACCCTGATCCAAACCCTGTTTGATCAATGAAGTCTTTCTCTTAACTCCACCTGGCTTTCAAATTAGTCTTCTGTGTTTTCCTTGACTTCAGAAGAAATACATTAGTTAGATATAGCAGCTAAGCAATACAGAGTCATTCATCTGAAGTGGAAACAAGCAAAATGTGCATACGTGCTAAGATTTTTTTGCTCACCAACATTTACAATCCAGTATCTTTAAGACAGAAGAATCATTTAAGATCACATAACAAAGCTAAAAACTGGAAACTGATCAAAATAAAGCAATGTGATAACCCTTCTCATAACATGCTGTAGTAGTAGTAAAGGAATGATTCAGCCTAAGAAGCTGTAGTGATCTAGCAAAATAATTTTTTACCTCTTCTAATCCAATTACTCCAACACTTCCGAAGTGTTTGCTACAAAAGTTATCAGCTCTATCATCAGTTTTCTCTTTAAAAATATTTTTACTTACGTTGTATATTTCCCTTGATATGGGATTGGATTCATGTAGCTGCTAGTGCAGTGAGGAAAGACCATGCCCTTTGATTGTGGGTTTAATTTGATTTTATATCCCAAATAGTTTTTAGGATGATTTAGGGATTAGGTATTCTGACAGGCTGAGCTATATATCCAATAAAACACAATAATCTTTTTATTTCTAATTCTTACTTGTGATATGACCCTGCCTTGACATTTTTAGTTTTAACATAGCTGTTCTCTTTAGCATGCTAACATCAGCAGCAGACTGTGATCAATCACAGTTGGCTGGCCCATGCAATATAAACAACTGTGCCTGTTCACAGGAGCAGAGATGCTGCCTAGAAACTGCAATTTAAAGAGCCTCCTGCCTCATTTTTGAAACCACGTAAGTCCGGGGAGAGACAAAGAGAAAGAAGCACTATTTTATGTGATGATTTCTACTACTTAAATCTACGGTGGTAATTTATAAACTGTAAATTTAGAAACACCTGACATTTTGATTTATGAACTTTGTGTCTTATTAGGACATATTAGGAAGACTTACACTGCCAAGAGCTAACATGAACTTGTCATCTTGAAAGTATATTTGTAATGCATTGAATTAACATAAGGCATTATTTTGCTTTCTGCATCCCTGCCATTACATCAATACTCTTACATAAGAACAGTATGTTAAAGAAGTATAGAGAATTCCTTTCAGCTAATGAGGGAAGCTAAGATTTCTGACTACTCAATTATTTAAGTGGCGTAACTAAGATATTGGAAACATGGAAGAACACCTAATTCTGCTTCAAAAGCAGAGAAAATACAATCATGATCCCTGATCCTCAGGTCTTGCTGAATTTTGCTCAATATTTAGCTAAGTGTCTTGCAGGAAGTTTGTGGCATAGACAAAATCTGAACCCATCTTTCCCAACTCTAAGCTAATTTTCTGATTAACGGACCAGACTTTTCTTATTCCCTGAGGTACTGTAGAACAAGCAGGAAGAATACAAAGCTGGTTAAGAAGAAAGTTGCATACCAAGGATTCCTACACTGCCTAATTAGGGTTGCTTCACTATGTCTTTTCACCATGCTGGTGAGGCAAACTGAATAAAGCAGCAGAAATAATGTGCCCTAAAATCCCTAATCTACTATATTGTCTTCATGGGTCTTCATCCTGTAAGGGACCAGAGCATTCCTTGAAGATGTCAAATACCTATAATAAAAATGCTTAAGATGCTGTACCTCTCCATGGGTCCATGATGTATTACAAGATGGAGCTTAATTAAAAGGCTCAGAATGATGTTTTTGTCATAAGCTGAAGTAAGCAATCCTCAGAAAAACAATTCATATAGAGAAGGGACCTTACATTATGTTTCCAGGGGTTACTTCCTAAGTTTTAAACTGATTTACTCATCTATACTATTACAACTGTTTGTATGTCTGCCATGTTAGATATATGGAACATAAAGATAATAATTAACAAAACGCGGGTATCTGATATTCCTCTGCAAATAAAAGACCAAGATTTACATGTATTTTATGTAGGCAAAAAGAAAATAGCAAAAATCACACCGGCAGGATTTAGTCTACAAGGTTATACCCTTACAGAACTGCAAGAATCAATGACTATGAGAAGTTCTATTTGTAAAATATCAAATGCAAAGAAGGTAAATATCTCAACTCAGACTCTGAGGCTGTTGCTAATTGCTTATGAGTTATACCTCTCTCTGTGCTGGGGCAGGATTGATTTTATTTTTTTTGTCCCCTTTTTTTTTAATTGTCTTGTTCCATGAAAGACTCTATAACAGAAGGATCATCTTATGAATTCATTTCATTTTCTCATGTACATTCCCTCATTCTCAAACTTCAGACTTATTTTATTTAGCAGCTCACCAGAAAGGACGACACAGATTTCTCAGGATCCTAAAGCACAGAGCAAGAAGTTCTATGGCCTCAACCTGTTCAGCTGAGAATCCATTCATTCATGCCTTGCATATTCTCATTTTATCTTCACACATTATTTTACAGCTTTCTTCTTATACTTGCATTTCAAATTACTATTGCTTTCCACTGTGATATGTTCTGTTTCATCAACTCATTACAGTAGATTGGGAAAAATTAAAACAAAGGTAAGTTTTTTTC
>NW_010162058.1:0-16333 GCF_000695765.1 Mesitornis unicolor | reverse complement strand
CTACAATAACTTAATTACTATGTAAAAGAATTAACTGATTCATGCTTCATCTTATTTTAGTACAGAATTCCTGAGTCTAACTACATTTATAACTGCTGTCCATCATCATCAAAAGAATCAAGTCAGTAGACCAATATATTCTATATGTGTCTCTATCTTTTAACTGAATTTTTTCCTGAATTTCCTTTGAGGAGTGGGACCTATTATTATTAGCAGACTGTATTCCTCTAATAAAATATGTGTTCTGATGTTCTTTTGGGAAATCATAGGGGATACGCAGAAAAATAATAGCAGAATTGTGTCCTGCTATATTAGTTAATAAAGTTCTGTAAAAAACAGCTGCTCAGCATGGACTGTGATACTGGCCTTTTGAATTTCTGAGCAATGCATAAGTTTTCCAAATAAGAATGCTGTAAAAGACATAGAATGCAAAAAGAGATCTCCGAGATGAATACCAAGGGACTACCATCTACTTTGTCTATATTCCACATACACGCAATGCAAACGTATCCAGCATTGTGCACAAGTTTGCAAGCAATGCTTAAGAAAAATGCATTCTTCAAAACTGAAATGGGTGTTATCATTACAAGCCTCTGAATTCAATCCATCCACATTTTGTAGACTTACACACTCAGTTTATATGATTTTTTTGTTTTTCATGCCAGCATATGATAACTCCAGTGATTGCCTGGAGGTAGGATGACACCAGGGCTACCATACTTTGTGGATAAATATACATATACAAAGCAACAAATAGGATGTTTTCCAACCTATCTATTCTGCACAGCTGATTACTGTTACAGTTTAATGAAATAAAATTCCTGTTTATTTACAATAAACCAGTAATACCTTTCTGATTTCACAGTGAAAAGAATTCCAGTGCCTCCAGGTCCAAAAGGATTCAGGCCCTCATTCCTACTCTGTGCAACTTCAGCAGCAAAGATAACATATGCATCATCTAATTTAACTGCAAATCACTCTCTTAGCATGAATTGTCTGTTTAAAGACAATGCACAACAGAACTCTTAGCTACATCCCAGAAGTCATACAGCACCAGGCAGATAAGATCACAGTGGTTACCAGGAGTAGCAAATGGGAAAAGCACTACAGGAAATGAACTCTTGTCAATAATCTCAAGAGAGTGCTATATTTAGGTCAATTGTACCTGAAATTGTTTGGTGGGGTAATTGCTCTTTGGTCCAGACTCTGCTCTCTGAGCCTGTCAGAGTGCTTGTAGGTCCACTGGATTGGATTCACCAATTTTCCTCCAGATTCATTTTCTAGAAGATAAAACCAAAAAAACAAACAAAAACTTTACTAAAGGACAGCAAGTCTACCAGGAACAGAGAAAATCATGCATGTGTTATTTTAGCTTTCAAAAACAGGCTTTCCGTAAATGTATTTAATAAAAAAATGTTCCAATATTCAACTGATTTCCTTGGTTTTATAGAATTGAAATGCATTCAATTTTCCAGACTTTTTATTTGGCCCTGCAAAGACTTTCCATATCCATTAAATACTAAGGTGATTTAGAGTGATCTTTTGCTTTTGCTGATCAGTTAATAATCAATGTAAACTTAGACTTGTTTTTAAATCCTATGATGCATCCCAGTGCAGCATTATTCAGGCTTTAATACAACTTCAGTCCTTGTTTGATAATACAGCTTACTGTTTAATAATTTAAGATGTTTGATGCATGTATTCAGAAGAATGTGATAAATTCAGTTTTAGGAATCCGATCTAATGAGTCACATACTGACCCTCTATAGCAGTTAGTTGGCTTCATACAGGTATCATAAAACAGCACCTAGTTCTTCTGTCTTATGATTTCTTAGAAGAAATATAATATTCTGCTTTGATAGCAAAAGGTCTCCAGCAGTACTATTCCTTCTTCACAGTAAAGAGTCAGTATTAATAGGATGAATTTTAAAGTAAGAAAAAGCCTCCTTTAGCAGCTATTCAGCATGTGTTTACCTTCTACACAGACAGATACAGTATCATATTTGTAGTCATTACTCAGTGCTTGTGATTAGTGTCTACAGTAATTGAAGAAAATGTCATGATGTAACCACACTGCTGAAGAATAGAAATTTACTTCTTATTTAAAAAAAAATTACAAAGGGAGTAAGACACTCCGTTGAAAGCTGCAGTAGGTGCATCAGTTATTTTAGCTATTGTTTCTTTTGTAGAACTTCAAATTCAAAGATACTCATTAAACTGAGTAGATGGCAATAACAGACGAAGTGTTAATGGGGCAGCAGTGGAGTGTGTCAGGAAAATGAAGAGACCCTGAGGGGCTCACCATGCTGTTTATGCTCAGCTAAATTCAGCAGCATTACCATAAATCCTCTAAAAGATACTGTACTCAATTTTTATATGCTACTTTTCAGGCAAATAAATATGATATCTAGATAATGGGGAAAAAATAAGATTAAAAACTATTTTCTATTAAACAAATCATTTGCACATAAATACACTAAGCATTATTTTATTAATACCTTTTTTTCCTATTTCATAAAAACAAAGAGAGGGTTTTTAATCTTAAAAATAATGTGTGAATCTAAGTGAAAATTTCTGGAATTGTACACAGGAACACAGTCTTTTAACAAAAGAATAATAATTTATTTCATAGAAGTATTTTATGATTTAAGGGTCAGGTTTCAATATGAATTTCCCATATACATAGTTCAACTGGCTAAAACACCAAAATAAACCAAATAATTTTTCACAAGAGTCCAAAATTCTTGATTTCTAGTTTGTTTGTTTGGTTTTTAATTCTAAGATGGCATTCTGAGAGAGTAAACTAATCTTAGAGATATAGATAAACCATTAATTCAATAATTTACTTCTTTAAAAGAAATATACACAGTTCTGCATGCATCTTCATGGTGACCTTAATGTATCTTTTCTCTTTGATTTTAGAAAGAAACTTGTCCTACGTAAGGATAGATGGATTTATTGTTAAGGAGAAAACGGCCATAGCACACTGTGTAACTTCAATTATAAACTCAGCTGCAGGTAAGAAATAATTATTTACACAATAAAGGTACCAACAGAAGTGTGAAATGCTTCACACAGTATTTTTCTTATTTTTGTTTAAACGGTGTATTGTTACTTGTCACTCAGAAGCTGGGGTCGCGCTGCGGAGCGCAGGCCGTGCCTGCGGTGCCCGGGTTTCAGCACCACGGCCAGCCGCCGAGGCCGCCCCGCCGCGCTGCGGAACCACCTCAACTCTTCGTGACAGCCATCAATGTAAAGGAAAAGATCTTCTTTCTGGAGCTAGTGAAAATAAATGCATGTGATCTGTACACCCTCACATGATGCTGAACTCAAAATATGTTTAAAAACTAAAATAACGGGGTTTTTCCTTTTTTCTTCCAATGTCATAACATTGAGGGCTACTTACAACTTTTGATTCTTACAAAGAATGCGCATTAACAGCTCTGAAAATGAATCAGTCATTACAATACGTGAAGACAGAGCTAAGGGACTGAAAATGCTGGCTTCTGCTACACGCTTTTGGCCCTCAGTTTCAAATCTGAATATCTGATATCCAACAGCACTCGTGTTCATGGGGAATACCATTTTGCATGTACAGATCAAGTCTCCGCATGTGCAGTACCTATTCAGAGACCTGCCTCAACAGCAGCTTGGCAAATGCACAGGAAGCCATAGGCAACCTGCTTGCCCCTGAGAATACTGGAAAAATAAAGTCCCCCCAGTTTTTCATTAAAATCATGCTAATTACAAAAATGTTTTGTTTCAGGAACCCTAAAAAAAAATACCCTTAAATATAGGGTACTTGTAAGAGGCTAATGTGGAGACTCCTTACTGCTTAGCATTTATGAACAGCCTATGTAAAAGACAGATTAAATGACATGGCCTCTGAGATGCCCTAAGCAACGCACTCAATACAAGAATGGCAAAAACACTTGGGATGGGTGCTTTATCCTTATGAGCAGTAGATATTTTAGCAGCAGCCAAGGAAATTCCCACAAAAATGTTAAATTCCAACTGATACTGAGAGCCAGCAATTCCCACAAAGGTCATAAAGAGTTCCCAGTTCTTATTTCCCCTGAAGTTACAGAGGAAAAACAGAAACAGTAAAAAAAACATCACAAGGAAACATCCAGCTCTATCTTACTTTAATGTAAAGACCGTCTGCTTTTAAGAGGCTGTGTACTTCCTTCAGTCTGAGTAGTTCAACAGTAGTGGTCACGTATTGTTTCATGCAGTAATTAAATTTGCTTTACTTTTATTTCAGGGAAATAGTAAATAATGACAATTATTTCCAATAGGTGGATAAAAAAAAATTGATTTAATATTAACATTTATGAGATTTTTGTGATTATAGGCAGATTTTAGCAGATGACAGATTACATAAATTTACAGATACTAAAGTTATGCTTTGATTATTTACAATAATGTATCAATAAAAATATAGTGGGCCTTGTCCTGCTTCTACTGTCATTAGGCAGACTCCTGTCACATTTTTCAATTGAAAACAAAATCGTAAACTCAATCTCTAGAACCAAACTTTAACTAAAACGTCATTAAATATAAAGACAAAAAAATAAGTTAAAAACATTAGCTGAAAAACGAATATTTTAAAATCAGAGTATTAAATTCTGAATCCAACTGTGAAAACAGAGAATGTAAGGTGAAAAAATGTTTTCCTTACGATTACATATTTGGTTTATCACCTTCTCCCATCAACAATACATTTAAAACTACAAAGAAATGTAAACATTTGTGAGTCTTTACATTAGCTTTTATGTAAATGCACCAATAGACAGTCTTAGTGTCAATCTTGCTTTGAGACATTTCCTAGACTTGTAAAACACTATTATCTATAAATAAAAAAGTATTATTAAAAAGTTGTCTGAACTACAAAAATATAGCAGAATTCATGTCCTTCATCCAAGGAAGAAGATATCCAGAGTTGACATCTAGTGCTCTAGAAAATTTAAGAATATAAGCAATGAAAGCAGACAGTCCATGAGCATCCTTGTTAATACTGAATGCTGTTTTCTGATGTCAAGGGTAGCTTAGGTAGGATTGATGGTTCAAAGACTCAGTCACTGTCAACCAAGGATTTAAAACTAATGAAAGAAACACAACTGGCACTGAGGGGAGTTTTTGGAAAGGCTACATGCATTCTTCAAAAGGTGGATAAACAGTTATCACCTCACTGTGAGGCACACTGGAGAAAGTGGGAAACAATGCAGTAATACTTGAGTGAAAAACTTGTGAACTTTTCTGGCTGCAAAAGGCAATGAAGACAGTGAAAACATAAGTTTTTGCAGTGTTGCTCATGGGTCTTACAAGATGAGCACTGTCTCAAATGCCTGGACAATGTAGAATCTGAAAATTGCCTTAACTATCAAGGATGAGACCCCAACAGGACTGGATGAGCCGGAATGTTGTCCTTTATCTTGCATCTTCAAACCCTACTACAAAGCAAATTATGTTAGAATGGCTGTTCCACTAAAAGCTGTTGTTTTGGAAGCATTTCAAAGCCAAAAAAAATACCTTTGTGTGTTCAGATTCACGTCCTCAACACAGAGCCAGAGCAGAAGAAAATTAGGCAGATAATCAAAGGAACTTGCCAATGATTAAACTAAGGGGAGAGAACTGACTTGAACTTGAACTAGGGCAGAGAACTGACTTGCCTTTCTGGATCTTTCCTGCTGTTTTCTGAAGCAAACCTGAGGCAGTGGTGGCATCTTAAGAAATAAGACAAAGAATAACTAGAAAAATGCTGAGTCCTGCACTTGGGTCACAACCACCTCGTGCAATGCTAGAGGCTTGGGGAAGAGTGGCTGAAAAGCTGCCTGGTGGAGAAGGACCTGGAGGTGTTGGTCAGCAGCTAGCTGAATATAAGCCAGCAGTGTACCCAGGTGGTCAAGAAAGCCAACAGCATCCTGGGTTGTTTCAGAAATAGTGTGGCCAGCAGGACTAGAGAAGTGATCTTCTCCCTGTACTCAGCACCTGTGGGGCTGTTCAAATACTGTCTTCTGTTATGGGCCCCTCATTACAAGAAAGACTTTGTCATACTGAAGCATGTCCAAAATAGAGCAATGAAGCTGGTGAAGGGTCTAGAGCAGAAGTGTTATGAGGAGTGGCTGAGGGAACTCAGGCTGTTCAGCCTGGAGAAAAGGAGGCTGAGAGGAGACCTTATTGCTTTCTACAACTACCTGAAAGGAGGTTGTAGTGAGGTAGGGGTACATCTCTTCTCCTAGGGAACAAATGACAGGACAAGAGGAAATGGCCTCAAGTTGCACCAGAGAAGGTTTAGATTGGATACTCGGAAAATATTCTTCACTGTAAGGGTTATCAAGCATTGGAACAGGCTGCCAAGGGAAGTGGTGGAGCCACAATCCCTGGAGGTAATTAAAAGACACGTAGATGTGGTGCTTAGGGACGTAGTTCAGTGGTGGACTTGGCAGTGCCAGGTTAACAGTTGGACTTGATGACCTTAAAGGCCTTTTCCAAACTAAGCAATCCATGACTCTATGAAATGGTAAAGTGAATGGCATTGACCTACAGATTATAGACTTATACACTGCAGTTCATGAACTATACACAGCAAGAACTATTAGCAGATTTAGTTTTACCCTCTTACACTGATAACTTTTTGGAGAATTATTTTTTTATAAGTGAATGTGGCAAAGTAGCATGTGCTACTGATATGCCTACAATGCCAGGTTTTGGGCAAAGCTGTTTACACAGTCTGCTGTGTACCAAGGTCAGAACTACCTAAAGACTACAAGTGAAAGTGTCGAGCACTTATTGACTTCTCTGTGGACTAAGGCCCAATTTTGCTATCTGTTGTCATAAGTTAGATTTTTTTATTATTCTCTCTCCTTTAATCCTTACCTGAATTTATTTAACAGCAAGACCATCTTCTGAAAAAAATGAAAGTGGAATACCCAGTGTACTATAACATAAATAAGCATAGAAGTAGCCTTCTGGTTCCAGGAAATGCACTATATTTGCACATCAGATTAATTTACTGTGTCTGAAATTTGATGGTGACTTAAAAGGTTCTATGATGTACCTGAGCCATATTTTAAAGCCATATCTTTAAAGCATAATGAGCAAACATGTACTTACATTAAAGAGAAACAGATAAGTAGTTACTGATCTGTATCTTTTATCCACCTATCTACTTATAAATGAAAAAGGAGGAAGGGCACACAAAAGTCTTACTACTCTTTTGCCATGTGCAAGCTAGCTTGATTGAACAGTGATGTTTTTCATATATTACTCTACTGAAATGTGCTTTACTGTTGTCAGAACAGAAAAGAGGCATGTATGAGGCAATCCTCTTTCATTGTCATATCTTGTCACCCCAACAGCTGTCACTCTGAACCTGCAAGTACTTATGTCCCTTGACCAAGACAAATAGATCAAATCTTCTTTAAAATAGTAATATAAGAAGATACTTAACTTTAAGATTCTAAGAAACAACAAATAAACTATGTGTAACTCAATTAAATGCAAAAGGAAGTGTATGTTAGTGCAATACTAATTTCAAAAAATTGACTGTCAAAATGAAAGTTTTGAGCTTGCTTTGTGGCAAGTCATATTGCAAAGAAGTAAATTAGTAGCAAATATATAAGCAATATTCTTTTCAGCATTTTCATAGTTCATTATATAAGCTAATGCTAAAATGCTACTCTGTACCTGAAAATTACTATTCTGTATATTCAGTTGCAATTATTTACATTACAGAAAGTAATGCTTTGAATGAAACTGTTGATTTGTATGGTACTCACAAAGATTTGTTGAAATACAAATAATTTATCTTTTAGGGACACCTGGCAAAAAATAAAAGTGTAAATAATGTTTACAAACCGGTATTTACAATTACATTTAAAGGAAGATAGATCACAAAATGAAAATTAATATTCACTACTATTCATTACCCTTCAATTATTTTGTCATTTCAAAGACAGCCAAATCAAAAACTAAAACAATAGGTGAAAATTCACACACTAAGGATAACTGTGTATAACTGTAAACACAAAAGGTAGCTCCTCCAAGGCTGACATTTGTCTGCATGAACTACTGGAAAATACTGAGAAGAATTAATATGGTCCTACTGATCAGATTAGTTTCCAAATGATTTGTGAACAGATTAGAGTACTAAATTAATCCCAAATTGCATTTACAGTAAAAATGTAGCCATGGCTGTTACTCTATTACATTAAAGCATTTTACGGTTTCAGACTATTTCTCAGGTGATGTTAGCTCAGAAGCCCACTCTTCTTTCTTCCCTGTATTTCACTAGTACTGTCAGGTAAAAGAACAATAACTGCTATCACTACTTAAAGTGGTGATACGCAAAGCTGGGATATACTACAGTTAGCTGGAGATAGGCAAGACAACAGCTATAGAACAACCCAACACAAAACCTCTAATAGCAAATAAACAGGAAAGCAAAATATGCTTCTGAACATGTGCTGGGATGTCAAAGACTTGGTGTCCTTTGATGAAGGTATTGGAGACCTCAAATGACTCATGGGCTATTTGTAGGGCAAGTTCCTACAACAGATTGATTTCTAATAGTAGAAAATTAAGGTGGGCTAATGTATCAGCTACATACCAAAGAGCTGTACTGGCAGATCTGTAGAGCATTCTTGAATGGAAAAATAATCTGCAGATGCATATACCCAACTTGTACCCAAAGGTACAAGAGAAATATCATTAATAAGCTGAGGTATGTTTAGAAACTATTATCCAATATACTACAGTATGCTTCACCCCCACGCTGTCCAATTTTTATCAAAAGAGAATGCAAAAAATGCTTGACTAGCAGGTAAAACAGGTGTTGAATAAATAACTTATGGATTGACAGATTCTGCAAAGTAAGACACACTGAAGTTCTAATTAGATTTTAAAAGATTCATAATAAGGCCATAACAAATACAGGAGCTGGCTTACAAGAAGGTGTAAAAAAAAATACAGGAATGCTCCCATTTATAAATGTAAGAAGGTAACACCTGTTTTTTCGTCTCCCTTGAATAATAGAAGACCTACTGACATACACTCATCAAAGTCCAAGAACTTTGGGTTTCTCAGTGGGAACAAGTAATTGTTGATGACTGACTGCACTGGCTGAAAAACAGTAATACAGGAGGAGGTAACATAACATGTCATGTGGTGCCAGAGAGTGCAGTCGCCTTTTCAAGAGGCACAGAAGACACAGAGTTAGGTAAGACACTCTTCTCTTTGCTGTAAAATTATTCAAGACTTGAAAAATAGAGAGAAAGAGAATTATTTCAAAATAGACAACAGTCTCATGCAATAGTTTGAGCTGTGTGTGATGGACAGTCAACTCCCTGCCACATGCCAAAAAGCCATCTCATGATGAGCCTAAAAATACAGCACAGGATGGGCATCCTCTTTCCTCTGTATGTGAGAGGTAGAAGGGAAGAAAAGGCAGGTGAAATTAAGAGCCAGTGCTGAGAAGCTGAAGACCACGTTTGTATTGTCAAGCAAAAGACACAAAGCTAAGTAAGGAGACAAGCAAGAGGTAGAGATGAAGTCGGAGAACAAAATGACAGAATGTCGGGTCACTGAGGCAAATGGGAGAAGTCTGAGGAAAAGATTACAGGAAAGTAAACATAAGTGGGTGTTAGAGAAAACTAAAGCAGACCTCATCAACATTCTCGTTGAGAAAGTTGATGAGATGTGTGTATAAAAGGTGAAGGTTACAAGTAGGGTAAGAGAAGGATTATTAAAGAGAGCTGAAGCTTTCTAGTAAGCACCAGAGGTAGTGGTACGAAGGTCAGAGGAATACCAGTTGAACATTTTTCATAACTTGCAATATTTCAACTTTTACAATAAAGCATTAAGGTGATCCTCAACATCACAGCTGCCATGTTAGATGTTAATACTATCAAAAAATGGCCTACATAATAAAATATTTGATTGCCATGTCCAGTACATCTCAGACCATCACCATAATTAAGGTAATGGTATGAGGCAGCTTTGTCTCTTCATCTCAGCAAGTTTCAGAAGCTTCTATTCACTACCACTATTCTAGTTATGTGGCAGTTGCTTTCATCCCTTTCCTCATAGTTTACTGTATTGCAAAAAATCTGCAAAGTAGTTACAATTTTTCAGGGTTTTCTCAGCACATTCTGCTTTGATACAGGTCTCATTCCCACAAAGGAAGTAATTTTGCATGTCAAAGATCCTGACTAAGGACATAGAAGATAACAACCTGCCCTTTTTCTACCCCAAGCCCTGGACAGGTAAGGGCCGTTTTCTTTCAGGCACTGTGAAAGATAACGGCCAGTTCCCCTCTTGGGGCTGAGCTGTCACTCAGTTCTCACTTAAGATTAAGAGCTGAATTTAACATTGGTATTGGAAGTATATTAGGAGATCTGCTATGTATGATTCAAACCAAGATGTTTCTACAACAGGCTCCATCTTGTTCCCATTCAAGTCAACAAAAAAAAACAACCCCTACTTTTTGTAAATGGCAGCAGCATAACATCCATAAATTTAGATAAGACACTTTGAAAGTCTCCCCCCGTGCTACCCAATTACCTGAAGACTATAGTATAAATTAAAACAACTGTTAGCAGTTTAGATTGATTCTCCTCTTGTTGCCATTTATTAGTATTGATATAGAAATCTATTACTGAAATGAGGATAAGTTAGGCCCTAAAACAACAGGCAGGTTAACATTATCAGCCTAGACTTCTGATTTTTTTCTGCGTATTTTAAATAATCAGCATTACTCTGAATCAAGTATTTAATGCAGAAACTCAAATGGCTTCTCACCTATCTTTTCCTAGGGGTTAATCAATAAGCCTAATTAAAAAACCCGCAACTTCCAATCATTCAACTGCTCAGGACTTTCAGTAATACCAAACGCAAGGAGGAAAGGCTCCCTGCTTGCAATGATTAAGAAGCTTCAGTATTAGAAGCTAAGTGCAGATATTTTGGCTTGCTAGGCAGACAGCAGTGTAAAAGTATGTCTGAGTCACAGCAACTATGAATCGTCACGTGCAAAGTCGGTGACAGCCTAAACAGTTGTGACTGAAAAAGGTCAGCAGGATTTCATAAATGTTTTGTTGGTTCAGGTGCTGGGAAAGATACAACCACCACAACAACCTGCAAGTAGTCATCCGAGTGCCATTGCATTACGAGAGCAAAGAGAAGCACCAGGGGCTCAGACGCCAACATGCTGAACACAAGACAGGCACAAACACTGTCAGCTGGAGAGAAAAAGGCAGAGGGAAGGAAAGATTACACATATCATGGCATATGTTACCTATAAGGCAAAATTGCAGTATGCAATTCTTGTTTACAATATGCAAAAAGCCCTTCACTGAAATCTGTGAACTTGTCAGTATAAAAGTCATTAATGTTTTCTTTATAAAGATCTGATTTATAATTGCTGAAGTATATTTCTATTGCTGAAACCTTTTTGACTATATTAAATGTACATTCATTTTCATTTAAAATGAACAAAATATGCTGTAATGCAAAAAGGTTGAAGATAAGAGGATTTAAATAAAAACCAAGAATACATTTTCATCAATAAGTACCATGAAACAGCTGACAACTTTTAAATAGTTGAAAGGTTAGAGAAATGCAAAAATATTAATGGAAATGAGAAAACAAATTCCATCTCCTTAGCTGAGACTCTTATTCATACAAACAAAAAATTACAAGACATGCAAAAATAATTGTGCTAATGAACTTCAATAATTGTACTTAATCACAAAATCTAGTCAGGAATAGGCTGCTACCATAAAGTAAGACAGGTTGCAGACCGCAGTCCTTTATGTAAAAGCAAATGTCAAAAGAAAAGCTCTGATATTTGGTTGTAGGCTCCCACTTTTCACATAGGCATTTCCTAAATCCATGTTTGATGAGCTTCTCCAGCTATAAATTCTGTAAATTCCCTCTGGAGCAGTGCAGAGTGTGCTTCATGAAAATGTCATCTGCCAGCGCTGCAATTACTCACACTCCAGCAATCATGTGCACAATGCAGAATGGGTCGAATTCAGGTGAGAACGAGAACCAGCAATCAAGCCTCTGGAATTGAGAACAAAGCCATTTTCTTTCATTTGCCATCAACACAACCATCAAGGCCTTAATTACAAGGCAAGTGTCAAGTCTGGCTGCTGAAAGGCTTATTATTATACAGCTCAGCTTCAAATCAGTTTTGTATTGATGAACTGCAAAAATGAGGAAGCCAGTTTAGCCCCACAAGAAAAGATACAGGGACGAACTGATTATGTGATTGGCAGGAAAAAAATCAGACATTTAAAAATACATTTTTAGACAGTATAAGAATTAGTGAGCAGCACACCTAAAACCTTTCTATAAACATATTTTCTATCCCAATAGCAAACCTTCATGGTACGATAATTCAAAGGACACTTTCTTTACCTGAGATCATTGTAGTATCCACAGAAGACACCATAGGTAGACTCTCTTTAGGTCATGTATTCTGTTTTTCAGACAGTAATGTACGTATGTGAGTGTTACTCATTACCCCCTTATATCAAATTGCATGTCTATACCTTGAACTCAGACATGGTACATGAATTGCATGTGTATTCACAAGCCCTTGCCCAACAATTATTTATTCATATTAGATTACTTGTCTTCATATTGAGCAGCAGATGTGAAATCATCATGTATTAAGCAATAGGATTTATTTATGTTGATTCAACTGAATTATCAGTAAATACCACAGTATAATTAAAAGCACAATACCCCCTCTTTTAGAATTTTTTGTATAAGACTTCCGAGCATGACAAATAATGAAAGAACTCTTAAAACAAGGCCTGAATTTGGAACTGACTGTTGACCCAATATTACTGTTATTGTAAGTGTTAAATATTCTTTTGTCTTTTGGTTATTTAAACTTCATATTCTGACTTAGCCTCCGCATGTCTTGTGTGACTGCAGAAATGCATGCTTAGCTGATTGGTCTGCCTTTTCAATACCTGAGATTAATAGGCACATGTGTAGCAGGTAGGAAACCATTTAGGTCCATGGACATTTTGCCACTAATTTTATGAATTTTACCTAAAATGATAACAGTCCGCAGCTCTTTCTTTACCCATTGCTGTATCCAGTAGATATACCACACAAAGTCATTTTTCCTCTTGCAACACACCACATCCTGAAAATTTCAGTGGCTCATGCTTTTATATTAAAGAATTTGAAATCAATGGCATGAGAAAATGAACATTAACACGCAAAAGATGAGACAACATGACAGTGACAGTCACATCTCTATTTTATCATTCACTTTCATTGGTTATAAGCTGGATTTATTTCCATGGGATATATAGATATTATAAACAGTACACATAAAAATCACTCAAAAGTTTGGAAATAACAGAAAGATAATATCCGCTGAAAAATATCCAATATATTTTACTGGGGGAAAAAAATCTAGATTAAAAATTGATGCAGTTTTTTACATTTAAGGGGGAAAAAAAAGTAGTCAGGCATTCAGGCCATGTAAGTGAAATATATTTAAGTAATTTTAATGAAGGTTAGGCAATGTTACTGTATCTGTTTCTACTTGTATATTTAGAGACCTAATTATTTTTTAACTTTTTCAGTTTCCACTAAAAGACGAAGAACTGATTGAATTACTCTCATTTTGCCACTGAAACACTCTAGATAAAGAAATAGTGTAGAAAACACTTATAAAATCTGTATTATTTTCAATTTTCCTCATTATTGTTATTTTTATTATTTGTAATTACATAACTCTTTGCTTGCAAGGAATTTTCAAAGTCCACCGGACTGATTTCAATCAAGTGCCATTCCTTTCATTTAGGAAGAGTTCTCTCTCCCTCGTAGCTCAAATGCCAAACACCACATTATTTTCCTAGTCTTACTTAGAAATAACCAGCAGAACAATGCATTAGCTCTTCAGTGTCGTAAAAGTAAAGAAGAAACTTTTAAACCTACATTTTGCTGAGACAACCTTAATACAGAAAATAACCAAGTATCACAGATTGTATATAAAGATAAATGGAACCAGTGACTTATCAGAATTTACTGGCATAGCTTGATGTTCTTGATGTGGTCAGACTGCAGTAGCTTACATCTCTGCTTTGGGAAGGGCAGAAAGAAGGCGCTTCAGTAAAAAGACATAGATGGCATTTGCTGTTTGAAAAGAGTTGTGTCATGTGCTCTGCACACTCAGACATCCAGATACCTTACGGCAGAATCAAATAGGTTCTAAGAATAAAATAAAAAGTAAAAAGGATACTGGTGACAGATCCTTATGTGGAACCAATATCCAAGCATCATTCCAAAGCAAACAATATTCATAATAATGCAGATTAACTATGGGAATAAGTTAATATTTTTCTGGAGTAAACCCTTTAAGGGAAAGGATTTTAAAATTTTTCAGATATAGGCAAGTAATTTAGAAGCTGACTTTTTTTTCTTCAAATGAATATAAGGTCTTACAAAGAGCAGAGTAGAATACGTCCATACACTGAACTGCTGTGATTTCAGAAATATTCCCTTTTTTAGCGACTAATATGAGAGGATTGTAAGAAAATAAAGGAGCAACATAAAAATTAATGTAATAGCGTAACAAACTTTCTCATATATTTACTATCACATGCCTTTCTTTTCTCTACAGATGTCTCCCTTCATTTCAGAGCTCCTATTCTCCTTCTTTACCCTCACCAAAGAAGAGCACTGTTTTCCTCAGAAGACTTCTGCTCTGTGCATATGTTGAGGGAATTACAAGACGACTTTCTTCAAGTTTATTTATAAATATATCAATTCATAAATATTTATTTATTGATAAATATTTATTTATATTCTATGCTGTTTTGGGGATTCTTCATACATTTACAGTTAAGCATGTGCCTAAGAACCTTGCTAGATTGACAGAACAAGTGCAAGACCCTAACCACTACCTTCTGAACTCTGCCAATACAATACTAATTATCTCTGACATCCAACAATAGATTCTTTCAAATAACAGTGCCTAAATAATGCCTGGTAAAACAAAATTACCACCATCTGAAAGCAAGTAAACAGAAGTAGATCTCCAGCTACACAGTACAGTGGAAGAACAACAAAAAAACCCAAACAAAACGGACTGCATTTTTAAAAATTCAGTACCTTTCATATGAATCAACGTATTTTTAAACTTAGAAATAACCAGGCATTCTTGGGGTGGGAAGGGAAAGGGAAATCTTTTCTATGCAATTTGAGGATACCACCTACAAAAAATCAAATGGAATACTGCTTGCCCACATTAAAATTGCTACTATGGCAGGAAAAAAAAATGTTTACATTGAAAAGGACAGTTGCTGTTCTAAAAATAATTTTTGTGAAAGTGTTGTTTATAATCATTGCAACAGTGTATTCCTACAGTTAGGACTGCACCAACATCCACTTGGCAGGCAGCAGGAAATCACACTGAATACAGAGGAACTGCAAGCCAACACCTCTCATGAGCAAATGGCTGCATAAACTTGAGTGAGCCACTGACATTTCTAAACCTGAGTTTCATCATGTATCATGTATCTGAATAAAGGAAAACTTTTTTTTTTTTAAACTTACATAGCAAGTCACTTGAAAATGAAAAAAAAAATAAAAAATTGGAGGATTAACCCTTACTCTTAATTGTTTCTCAAAGTTTCCAAAACAGTCTATAAGATTTTTTTAGTACACAATGAAGTTGGAAAGGAGGAAATGGACAAAACTATGAATGTGTTACTTTTAGTTGTTTCAAGACCTTAATACAGATCTAATTCTAAAAGCTTGTGATTATTATATGTGGATTGAGATTCTGAGGGCCTCTGTTTTACATATTCAGCCAAAGCTGTTACTGAGTTTGAGATGACTATGGGCTACTATCATTTAAAAGACTTTTATTGTTTCTTATGGTGGACATCAAAAGTCACCCATCACTTTGGATAGTCTTAGTCATTCTGTACCCTCTAGTCATTAGAAACAAATGGGACAATGAAGATTGATCTAAATAGGATTTTTTGAGAAGATCTCACTGCCATCACTTAGTGAATGGCATTACCTAAATGGGGCAATGCCATCACTTTAGAGAAATTTAAAGGTATAAATTCAGCAAAGTGACTGAGATACTCAGGTTTCTAAATTATCCACCAGACTCATTCAGTCAAATTTCCTTCATAAATTTTTATAAGGATGTTATGGCCCAATTACAACTTCACATGATAGAGCACAAAAGGAGTTCTCATTCCAAAGGTCATCATTTCAGTGTGCAATTACGGTATGGACCAGAATGGTCTCTACCAGACAGAAGCCTTTGACACAGTCTCCCACAGCATCC
>NW_010162057.1:22899-38434 GCF_000695765.1 Mesitornis unicolor | reverse complement strand
GTTCATTTGGTTTCTTATTTGAGTGCTGTGAAGTTGATCATTTTATTCTCTCCCAGTATTTTGGAGGTGATGGGATAGAGAATTGTGAAACAATATAATACATGTGTCTGTAATGCTTTGTTCTAAAGTTTTGCTATCGGGAGTACGAATAGAGCCAGTGGATGCAATAACTTCTGTAATCATTAGTATTTGGTACGGTCCAACCTCTTACTTTGGTTTTCATTGAATTGGTTTCACACTATAAATAGTAAAGTTTAAAAACTAGTTTACAGTGCTTTAGCGACACAAGGCCCAGTGTGGTTTCCACCATTACTTTCATTTCTTTCCTATTTTCTGCTTTATTACCTTCCACCGTATCCAGAGCAATAACAGTGCCTCCAAACTGTCATTTGTAAGCTGCTGCCTGTGGTTTATAAAGACTTTTTGGAGTGAAAATACGCAGTTAGCCTGCGCATCTCGGCTTAACTATAGATCTCTTAGAAAATAGAATCATAGAATGGTTTGGGTTGGAAGGGACCTTAAAAATCATCTAGCTCCCCTGCCATGGGCAGGGACACCTCCACCAGCCCAGGTTGCCCAAAGCCCCATCCAACCTGGCCTTGAACACCTCCAGGGAGGGGGCATCCACAGCTTCCCTGGGCAACCTGGGCCAGGGCCTCACCACCCTCATGATAAAGAATTTCTTCCTAATATCCAGTCTAAATCTCCCCTCTTCCAGTTTAAAACCACTACCCCAGGAACAGTAAGAACACATGTGCACTTGTCTTTTTTTCTTTTCCAACATTATTCTGTTGATCTTACTAATACATTTTTGAAAAATTTATTTATAATCTTTCCAAAGATACGAAACCATGTGGTTTGCATAGAGTAATCTTTCCAAACTTCCAAAGATAAATTGTAAATTATTTCAGTGTTTGTTCAGGAGTTTAGAATCCAATATGTTTCTCGGTCTTTTTAATGCTCTTCTCAAAGAATGGTGTCTCATACACATGGAGAAATAGCGGATATCCACAGTTTATGTTCCAGTCTGGATAGTTGGATATGAATTATGTGATCAGTCAAATTTTAAATGCTTGAGTTTGTGTTTAAATTCATGTTGCAATTTAAATTCTGAGCCCTAGTGAAAGTTATTTTTTGTGATCTTTCCCATCTTGAAAAGATGGACCATCTTGAATTTAATTGGGACAATACCTTGAGGCTGGCAGAGGCCTGTGTCTTCATGGACAAACTGTGTGTGAGGCAGCTTCCACAGACATTTTCATAAGACACCCCTTTATCCTTCCCTGGATGGTTTTGACCAGTTCAATTATGGGCATTTACAAACAAAAGCTGATGCTTGGAATAGCACAGCTGTGGGAAATTCCCTGTAAAAGCAGCCTGGTTTGTGATGACATCTGGGCAGGGGGAAAGGAAAAAATAAGAGACAGCATCTGTGTATTTTTTATTAATTTGGACAGAAGACTGGCTAGAAATTAAAATGTTTAATAAACAGTTAAATATTTAGATGTGTTTATGGGCATATTGCCTTTAAATGGTACCTTGGAGAGTCCTATCCTTGAATGTAAATGTAGTCTATGAGAAAATAAAATATATCTTTACAGCAGTACACAAATAGGTGGTTACAAAACTATGCCTCAAAGTCCAGTCTTGTGGCTACTAGGATTATATTAACAACTACTTTTGAGTTGAAGCTGAATGTTTGTAAATCTGGCTTTTGCCAGATCTTTGTCAAATGTTAGAGGTTTTGCTATGTATAAGCTCCATGGTCCTGTGCTATGATTCTAAAACTGACTCACAAATATTAAGTATTTCTCAGTAGTATTGCATTTACCAACATTATCTCCAAAATTAAAATGGGTGCTTTTATGCTACTGATTTGGGCTGTTGAATAAAACTTACCACAAGCTTACCAGAACTCCTAAGGGTCATCTTATCTAGCCAGTGAGCACTTCTTGCATATTTAACTAAAAATGCTTTTTCAGACATTTAAGAAGTATAGATATCTGAAGTGTCATTTTCTTATTTTTATTTTTTTCCATTGATTTCTTCTTCTACATGTTTACTAGATATTTGCACTAAAAAAAAATTCTTGTACACATGTAAAGTATGTTGAGTGGACTGTAGTTTAGTAGCTTTATTTCATCAAAGCGAACTTCTGCGGTATTGAGAGAGGAAAAACTCCACAAAGTTTATTTAATTTGATCTGTAAAGTATCCTGATAGGGATGTAAAGCAACCGTGAGGAAAAAAGTTTATTTCTGACTATATCTGTACAATTCTCCAGTCTAGGATGTGGTAGATAGCATGTGGTGACACAGCAAGGGTTAGGAGATTTTTCAACCAGTTTTGAATGAATAATTAAATATCTTGCTGTTGAGACAATATGGCTGTTGTGCATGCGGTTCTCTGATACTGGGTTTGAGTGAAGAAGCAAGCCTACAGCCACGTAACCTTCCAGATAATTTGATCAAATATCTTGAAAATATCTCAGGAATGAGACCCTTATCAAGTTATGCAGAAGCAGTGAGTTCTGTTGTCTTCCAGTCTTGCAGCTAAATAGAAACTGTGCATTCACAGAAACCTGTTAAATTTGCTAGTTTCTGTAAGACCATTAGGGCTTATGGGCACGATTCAGATGGCCTTGTAGAAAGACCTCTGTTACACTAAACATTTGAATTTCTTCAAGAAGTGTTAGTATGTGTCTAACTGCAAGTGCACAGCGTTTTTCTGCAAAAGCTTCCTGGTGAATAAGTCAACAGAAAGGTCACATCTATTTAAAGTTTCTAATCTTTCAAAGGGCTGAAAATGTAGAAACACCATACTGGGGAGAAACGCATGTATTTTAAGTATAAAAATGTACACTTTTTTATTCCAAGTGCAAACTAGTATAGTAGCAGAGAAAAAACAAATATAACCAACCACCACTTTCAGTCAGTCTCAAACACTCAGACTTCTTTATGATGATGCATTACAGTCAGGATCTCCTTTGGAAAGCACAAGATTAAAAACTTCAAATCTCTCTGGCTGTTTTCTCTTCCTTTCAGTAGGTGAGCTACAGTGATCTGTGATTATGATAGCTAACTTCAAAAGATCTCCCTACAGCTATGGTTATATCACTTGCCCCTGCTTTTTACCCCACTCTTTGAGAATTTCTTAGCTCTTCCCTGGCAACCCAAAATGTAATTCCTTAAATCACTGTAGCTGCACGGGGATGGGTGATGTTTGCATCTTGGACTTCAAATTGTTTAATACCTAAGCTACAGAAGCAGACTGAACCCAGCCAAAAACTACTTTGCTTACTATTATTTTGTTTCAGCTGAGCTATAATCCTGACTCATAACTTCAACTTTCTTGAGCACAACCCTGAATTGAGGTCTAGTTCAAAAAGTTGGATTTTTTTTCCTCCTGATTTGGAACTGAACCTGATCTCTTACTTTAAAAGGTTGTTGAACTTGAGCCAGTCACAAGTGATCCTGAAAGAGAACTCAAATGCAAGTATGCTCTTTTGAATCTGTACTTGAGCCAGTCACAAGTGATCCTGAAAGACAACTCAAATGCAGGTATGCTCTTTTGAATCCATGATTAAGCAAAAGCTCTCTCTCCATCAGGAAGGTTGTCTCCGTTTAAGGCTCAGGGAGCAGGATTTTCTCTCTATTGTCCCCTGCCCTCCCAGGGGATGATTTAAAAAAAAAGGAATAGAGAAAAGAGGTGCTTCGCACAAGGTTGGAAGTTAAGACTGTTACAAGTTTAATGAAAAACAACAGGGGAAAGGAGAAGGGAATTAATAAGGGACAAAGGATACTTAACTCTATACAAAACCTGATCCCAGCAGTCGAAAGTGCCCGAGTGGAAGTGTCTGAGCAGTGCCTCGTGGCTGCTGTGACCGTTGTGACTCGTCACCAGGGACCGCAGTGGTGCTGGGAGCGGATGGTGGTGGATGCTGCCGAGCACGTGGAGGTAGGCCCAGCCATCCCAAGATGTGACAGGAAGCAGCCCAGGAAACCAGGAAAAACCCGCAAAAACCTTGGGCCTCTTCAGTTTTTTATAGACTGTGGCTAGAGAGGGGAGGGAACAGTACTGATCTCTGACCCCCCAAGGTCCTACAGACACCACCTGTCCTTCCCTTTCAGGCTGTTAACCCTTAAACCATAACTAAGGTGTACTGTAAATTCTGGTTAAGAAGTACAGTTCAGCAATAGGCAGCTGTAACCTCAGCTGACTTCATTTCTCCAGTGATTTTAGGATAAAATTCTTTGTACACCGTAAGCTGTCATTTAGCATCAGGTAAACTTGTGCATGGATTACAAAAAGAAAACTTTTTGTCATCACAGAATGCACTTGGTTGTACTTGCTATTTGGAAATCTAGAATGAGTCCAGAATCTAATAAAGAAAACATGGAAAGTAGCACTAATATTTTGGGCAGACTTTGGGAGTATTACAGTAGTAGGAAGAACTGGGAAAGGATTCATGATGGCAGAAACTTCTGGTAACTTCCACATTTTCCCTGACAAAAGAGGTCTGCTCGTTAAGAAAACTGGAAGGTTAAATGCAGTGCCTGGCTTCTTGGTTCTCTAGAAAATACAAGAAAAGCCATTGGCACTGCTTGAGACTTCTGAGTCAGTAAGTGCTTTATATTTTTAAGAAGAGTGGACTCACAATGCAATGCACCTTTTCCAGTTCAGATGTCTGATTCCACATGCCCGTAAGCCTGGAAAATCAGATAACATTTGAACTGACAGTCAACCACCACTAATTGACATTTCCAGTTGAAGTATGTTTTGAGTTTTGTGAGTTGGAAGATGTAATAAGCAATCCAAATGCTGACATGTCCTCATAAATTTAGTGTAGCAGTAGTGCTTCTACTTTACATTAAAGGTACTGGGACTGAGTCTTCTGCAATATAAAACTGTACAACACTGTTGTTCTTCAGTTCACTTTTCTGGTCTGGATTAAAAACTACCTTTTATTTTCTGAATCTTTATATTCTCATCAGGAAAGAAAAGAATCGTTTGCCAAAGTGCTCTGCTGGACGGTGGTGATTTCTCTAGTATCAAATAAAATAAAGTATCTAACTGATTTGTTTTGAATGCAGTACTGCTGACTGTCACCCACTGGACTGGACTCAACTGCTGATTAACTGTGCAGCTGTTTACTCTGAGTCCTCTGAATATCTGCTTGAATTCATGCATACAATTTGGTGTACAGTACTCTGTTCTGTTGCTTACACAGAACTGCTACGGTACTGTATTGGGTAGTTAAAATGTGTAGTCTCTTTGTAGATATATCACTAGGAAAATTAGTTTGGAAATAAGTCTTTATCAGCAATTCTTAGAGCCATGCTTAAGCACCAGCATTACTGTTAGCATCAGTTAATTCTGATTTTTTTATTGCAAAGGACAGGACTTCAAACTTCACAAGTTGGGAAATGTTGAAGCTATCTTTCTACAATTAACACAGACAAAACAGAATCAGTTGAAGAGAGCAAGCAGCACTGAGATAAACCCCAGTCAATTGGTTCATGGTCTGAGCTCTGTTAGGGAAAGATTATCTGTCTTGTCAGGGAATACAGCAGACAGTAATCTTTGTCTCCTGTGACTGTCTTGGAATCGCAAACAATCTTCATAGTGTAAGGCTGGTAATAGAACCCATTATGAACATTTAAAATATTTTTGAATGTTAAAATAACAAAAGTACCTTTGTAAGCTGAACTCCACCGAGGACAAAATTCATGTGAGCACCTTACCGTGTTGCTTTGTGGCAGTTGAAGATTTTATATGAGCACACCGAAAGCAGCAATACAAATAGTGCAGATGTATCCACTGGTGCAAAACTTGGTGGTTAGCAGTCATGGAAACAAACTAATAGAGAGCACACAGCAGTTCCATATTCAAAAGGTGCTGCTTGGCTGTCATTTCACCAGCACAAAAATAGTTTAGTTAATGAGGATAATACAAGAAACTCAAACGAAGAGGCAGAGCTAAGTAGGATACATAGCAGTTTTGTATCAGTAGCAGTCAGGCTGCACTATGAAGGAATAATGAAGTGCTGTTGTTCAAGGTCTGCCAAAGTTTCCTTTGTAAGCTTCTATTTTCAAGGATTTAAAACCAAGTGTAATATCAACTTTGAAACTTGAAGCTTGAACATGGATGTTTAATATACTATATTTGGGAAAATACAAGGATAATCAGGGAAGCATGTATTTTTTTTCTGATTTCATCTTATTTCATGTTGTTTCATTATCTGTAGCCTTGATTTCCTAGGAAATATAAGTCAACTAACATCTATATCTGAAACAACATACTTCATACTTTAAGAAAGAACTGATTCTCAGATCAGATGTTACAACTCGTGCATTATACAACTTGGTAAGAATTTAAGTTTGTTAAATGAAAATATATAATTTTGCATTTAGTAAACATGGAAAATTTATATACTTTAGTACCAACTTTTAAATGTCAAATTTTACAAGACCCTACGGCCATGAGGGCGTGCACCTTAGGTATTTCTAGAGCTGGATGACAGATGTCATATTTTCTATATGAACTTAAGTTTTATGAAGAAACTTAAATTCAAAGCTTTTTGGCTTTTACTTTAAGAAAATTAAGAATTTTCCCCAGAGACCTGTTCCTTATGCCGTCTTCATGGCTGGCTGCTCCCCATCCCCTTCGAGGCTATGTTAATTGTCAGCAGCACTCTCACGAGTGCAAGATCAATTTCCTCAACTTCAGTCGTCACCTTTTTAACTGGAGCTCATATATGCAGCGCCATACACCTCTGCTGTGGAAGTCAAGCCCACAGTGTCCTGCCCACACGTTTATCAGTAGAAGTTTTAGATTAGTCCTGAAGTACAGATCACTGTGATTAAAGCATGCAAATGGTGATGAGCGCTGTCTGCTGAGTAACATTCCTCATGCTGTGAACAGACTGTGCTGTACGTGACTGCATGTGGGTGTATCTGAATATGTTGCCAGAGTAGCACTGAAGGTTTTCAAAATAATCTCCTTCTTACACAATTCTATTGTAATTGTTTTGGTGAAGTGATAGCGCTTAGGTAGATTTGTAAATATTGAATGAATTTTTACTTTTTGACCAGAAAGAAATGGCTTGGCTAAAATGGTTTTGAAATAATGAAACAATAAATCAGATAACTTTAAAAAATGAAACAAACACCTGTTCTCAGTGATTTTGGGTTTTTAAATATTTTTTAAAGAAACAATGCATAATTATTCTGTTCAACTGCTTGTGCTTAGACTTGGACTCTAAATCAACAAATATATGTTATTAACCTTAGCATAAAACATACAATAGCAGTAGATTTTCAGTGATACCTGTATCACTTATATGAACTAATGGGCTCATTAAGCCCATTTGAAAGTGAGCAGCATTTGGAACCGCTAGGCTAATGAAATACAGAATGCTATTTCAATAATAACGTAACAATTTTAGGATCACCTTAACATTGGTAGTTTAAATTCCTAATGACCTAATCTGGAGTATAGATCAGATGCTAATGTGTTCTGAATCCTCAACCTTTGCCTTTCTGGTAAAGCAGAACTAAAAGAAATTAATAAGCAGGTATGTTAAAGTCAAGTTTAAAGAATACATTCCTTCATGCTCTCTATCTCTTACTACAGTAAGCCCTGCTTTACCTGTTGGCTGTCTATTTATCAAGGTATTATTTAATAACACTCTAAATAAAAAATGACAAAGGCTTATTTGTCTGTTCTGTAAATGCTGATAGAACTTCAGAAGTGTATCCGTACTGTCAAAAAGTATGTTACTGGCAACAAATTGCTATTTATATTAAATGTTGGTGGACCTTACGAATAGCAGTCTTGCTTCAAATAGATCCCATGGTGCAAAAGGTGAGAGGACAGATCTGTACTGTGTGAAGAAAAGTATCATACTAAATATGAAGTGGGTTTTGTGATATGTTTGACCAAACCAGATAGCTTAATCTTCTGATTTACAGAGGAAATTAAAAGTTGATTCATGTTTATCCATCACAGAGAAAGGTAACTGGGATAGAGTATCTCCTCTCTTCTGTTTTCTTTGACAACCCTTTCCCACTTCCTGGAAGCCAGTGTCCTGTTTCCCTTTGCAAAGGCACATTGGAATACACTGATTTAGTGAGTTATTCCATAAAGGAATATAAAGTTCTGATCTCGGTCGAGGTCTCTGATCACTTATCTTTTTTTGAGCAGGCTCATACTAAAAATATCAAGAGGAACATATATGTATTTATTTTCTACTGTCTTACTAGGATAGGGCTGGGCAACAGCTACCTACTCTGCATTATTGTCTTTCTAGCCATAGTGTTGTGTCAGCCTGAAAGCTGAAGGTCATGCATACATGTTTCCATAGCCTCCTACTAACCACTAGATCTGGCAAAAATAATGTGGAGGTTTTGTTTCAAGATCACTGCATCAGGATATAGAGAAATGGTACTAATCTGTCAAAACATTTCTGCTTATATAATTGCTTTTCCCTCCCACTGCCCCTCTTCCGAATCTGTCCCAGTAGAGAGCATGTGCCTCGGTCCCCTCTGATGTTTCTTTTTACAGTAACAAATGTCATCGGGACACCGTTTGCAATTCCCTTTGGTGGAAAAGACAACTGGGCACCAAAATCATTTTCTTCCACATGAGTTAACATGACATCGTGTTTCTGATGCATTTGGAATAGATTTTAATGTGCGGTAGCTCTTTGTGTTGAGATGGTTGTCTCTTCACATTTGTGTGTCTAATTGTGACCTCAGTGACACCTCCCGAGTCTCCTGCTGTGCTCAATACTGGATCACAGCAAGGGTACAGCTGCTAATTTCCTGCATTCAGGATATTATCCTTGAAATTTCTAAAAACTTCCAAATAAACAATGAATTCATTATTACACTGATCTGGTTCTGCGGTCTCAAGTATAATGTACCAATTTGAATATTCCTAAACTTGAAAGGCAGCCAGCAGTTCTGTCTTCTGTCTTCAGCTCATTAGTGACCTTGCTTGTTTATAGCTACGTTTTAATTCCCACAGAACTCATTTGCAGTGTAACCTACTGTTAGTGCCCATACAGCTACTCAAGTTTGATGTGAATCTGAGGTGTGGTATCTAAGATTTACCACCACAATGTATAAATATGTAGCATAGATTTCCTTAAGGGAAACGATTGAAAGCTTACCCTTGCTATGCTGACGACTGGAAAAATGCTAATTGACTTCTATTAGAGCAAAATTAATTTTTTTCAAACAGGCTTTATGCTAACTACAGAGCTTTTAGTGTCTGAGGTCTATTAGAGCAATGAGAGTTTAAGGATGTTTTGGAAGTCTACAAATTTACAGGACCTAGATAACCTAGATAAAGTGTTCACCTTTTAACTTAGAAATACATTATTTAGTTTGCATTTCTAGCTTCACATTTTAAATCTGTGTCTCCTTGTGGATTTAATACAGAAGAATAGGTCAAACACATTTTTAGTGGACCAAATCCATAAGCTTCTTACTGCTACAGGCGACAGAGATAAGCAAGCTGCAGTAAATAACTGCAAGATGGTATTGCATGAGAAAAATCCAAGCACATGTTATTCTTCCAGGTTGAGGTATGCACCAGTGAAGCTACTGCACGTCAATTTGGTTAAGTGTTGTGAATCCTGCCTGTATACTAAGGTAACTGAGAAAAAAATAGAGGTAATATTTACTAATGGCAAATGAAAGCCCAGATTCATTAGGCATGGATGTAGTTTAGGTTGTACAGAAAGCAGAATTGGAAGTGTTGTCGTGTATTTATAATCTTTAACTTCTAATACAAATCACTGAACTTAAGCATTTCACAAAATGGCAGAGAGATACAAGGTTAACAAGGGCTATTTCTGTTCCTGGGTTCCATTAGTACCTTCAGAAAAACGGCACTGATAAGTAGGCAATAAATGACAGACCTCACACCTAAAGAAGGAGTATGCCCCTTGTTTCCTGAGAGTGGACACTTGTGTAAAATGTTGAGGGCTCTGAGGTGAATTATTGCCTGCTAAATTCTGCCACTATGGCTGTATCTGACTGGATAAAATGGAAAAAATATCTTTTGGAGAGCTCAGCTATTAGCTTTTGTGGGAGCTGGAATTGACTAATTAATCTGGGTCTTCAGATGCCAACGAATTTCTCGGTTTTTAAGCTATGGTGTCCACGATAGTGAATTGTTAGACAGCATTGGTGGCTATAATGGTATCTTCAAAATTCATAATAGCGAGTAAAATTAAGCCAAGAACAGCTTAGGTTCATAAAATCTAGGAGCAAAATGTTCTTGAATTTCATAAGGAGCAGAAAGCACCTTTTGTTTCTTAAGGACGGTTAAATACATACTGGAGTCTTGAGGTCTCTTCTAATCGTTTTGGATTTGTATTATCTGGCATATGTTTCTTCTGCTGCGTGGTGTTCATGGGAAAGGGAGGAGGGGAAAAACATCCTCGTACTTTTGAATCTCTTCAGGTGTCTTTGTATTCAGTGCAGCTGATGTGTTTGCTTTTGAAACTCTCTTTGTCTGCTTTTTAAAGCATCTTTTGAAATATGTTCTGTGTTTCCTGTGGCTCGTTAAGTGCTTTCCCCTGTAGTAATCCTAGCTTTGTTTGGATATGAAAAATCTGACCAAACTGTATTTATAATCCTGATACATTCCTTGAATTTCCTCATTGCTGATAAACAAACACAAAATATAGAGAAGTTGTTTACAAAATTTGACCTTATTCCTCTGTAGCGATGGCACCAGTCTAGCAGGACTTTTCTCTGTAAATTACACAGGACAGAAAAGCACCCTGAGATATTCAATAAATCTACAGTTTGAAAAAGAGAGAGTGAAATAGGAATGCACATAGCCAAGCAACCTACTGTAGACCTGCTTGATACAAAGACCACATCTAGAAGGGAGAACAAATGCGCTCACATCTCCCTAGTCTGTGGAAAATACCTGGCCTTATGTAAAAACTTGTCTAAACCATTACTGATTGTAGTCTGCAGCATCAGACCCTCTAATAGCAAGCATCCCCCTCTCTGCAAGCTGTAGTGCTGGTAGTGTTAGCTCCAAATATAGCCTGTGAATATTCTATACACTGAATTATTGTGCCTGAAGGAAAAGCAGTATTACCTTGCTATTTGCAAACCTGTTCCTACATTTCTTGTTATTATTCATTTTCTCTCATGGATATATATTCCAAACGTGGTCTTGTAAAAAGCAATTTGCATGCTGCCTTGTCTGCTTCCAAGTGGGTCTGTATGGCCTTTACTGTACCCAAAGACTTGGAGGCATTGGGATTTTATTTTTTTAAAGGTTTTAGTTTTTATTCAGTCAATGCAGAGCGGCTAAGACAGTTAAACCCTTTTTTGACTGAGAAACTCTCATTTTGTTGAGGACTTTAAAGAAATAAGTACTGTTTTATTTGGTGTGGTTTACAGTATTTAATTCAGACCGTAAAATATTTCTGTTCCCCCCCTCACCACCCTTAATGCAAAATTCAATTTCTATGACTTTCTTCCACCATATAAAACTCAAAATTTTGGGTAACCACGTTTTTCTTCATGTCATTCATGGGGATTTTTTTTTCCTTTGTTTTATTATGAGTTTTTGTGGGGTTTTTTTGTTTGGGTTGTATTTATTAATTTATTTATTAAGATGAAGGAGAGGTCCTTTCTAAAATGACCCTGGATTAAACTTGGCTCCAGTCACAGTAAAATGTAAAGGAAGAGATGGTTTCTATTCCAGGAAGCTTTTCAGCATAGTACTTCTAAGTTGCATGATGTTAAAGGGAAAATCTCCTTTGAAATAAAAGGTCATTTGTTTTTCCCACACTGTTGCCACAATTTCCAAAGGATTAAAAGACAACTGGGAAGCTTTCGCTGAGTGGCACGGTTGCAGTCCTTTCTAGAAATAATCCTGGTGTCAAAGACACTAGCAGTACCTCTTCAGTCTCCAAGTGCTGCCAATTGTGTTTTGGAGGTTTGGGGTGGGAATGCAAAGGTACTCATTGTTATAATAAGGCAGGAAATCCCTCATTATCTAAGGACTTTGCTAAAAAAACCCCAAAATCTAAATGAACACTTGCCCAAGTACGACCTTAATTTTCTCCACTTGAATTGCATTCATCCGGTTTGGCAGGGTTAGACTGGAAGAACCTTTTCAAATATGGAAATTTCAAATGTGTGGTTTTTATTTCTGCGGTATATAATGAATTAAGGAGCTGCTTTTTGACAGCTTTCTTCCAAAGCATGTATCTGTTGTTTGAATCCAAAGAAAAAAGTATCCTAAAAGTTAATGACAGAGAAAATACTGGAGGTCTCTTTCATTGGTAGCCAGGGATAAATAAGTGACATCTAAAGTTCTGCCCTTGAGGAAATCTGGATGGATGCTGTGAGGACCTTTTTGATGCTGATAATAACATGGTTTAGCATTTATTTATTTATTTGTCTTTCTGCAAATTGTACCCTGGATGTTTTTCCTTTACTGGTTTGGGCTTCATTCCAACCTCCTCCCACACTGCACCTTAAAGCCTTTTCATTCCAGCCTCATGCTGTCTGTGCCTACTTTCTTTCAGTTTTTTTCTTCCTTCTTAATCATATCTACCTGGAGAAATAATCCTGTCTGCCTCATATCAAAAGAAGTGTTATGATGCAGCTTCATCCTTTGTGTTGCAGACTGATTATATATTTTTTGTAGATTCTCTTTTCTGTTAAAATAGGTTTTTTGGTTACTTTGTGTCAAATGAAGCACTTTATTTGATGGTGTTCGGAGGGGTTTGTTTCTGATGATCGTCCTTGGTCAAGAAGGAATCATTTAGATTCTGGTAACATTCCTATGGTAGGAAGCACTGACAAACCAAAAGTAAATCACAGAATCCCAGAATGTCAGGAGTTGGAAGGGACCTGGAAAGCTCCCCCAGTGCAACCCCTGCCAGAGCAGGATCACCAGAGCAGTCACACAGGAACACGGCCAGGGCTTTGGGTGTCTCCAGAGAAGGAGACTCCACAACCTCTCTGGGCAGCCTGGGCCATGCTCCATAACCCTCACCCTGACAAAGTTTGTCCTCATCTTCAGCTTGAACCTCCTGTGCTCCAGCTTGGGACCATTGCCCCTTGTCCTGGCATTGGACATCCCAGAGCAGAGCCTGGCTCCTTCCTCCTGACACTGCCCTTTCCAAATGGATCCCCAGGAATGAGGGCACCCCTCAGTCTCCTCTGCTCCAAGCTCAAGAGCCCCAGCTTCCTCAGCTGCTCCTCAGCAGGAGATGCTCCACTCCCTCCAGCATCTTTGTGGCCCTGCAGGACTCTTTCAAGCAGTTCCTGTCCTTCTTGAACTGAGGGGCCCAGAACTGCACACAATATTGCAGATGTGGTCTGACCATGGCAGAGCAGAGGGGCAGGAGAACCTCTCTGCCCTACAACCACCCCTTCTCATACACCCCAGGATGCCATTGGCCTTCTTGGCTCAAGGGCACATTGCTGGTTCATGGTCATCCTGCTGGCCACCAACACCCCCAGGTCCTTTTCTCCCTTTTCTTGGAAGATGTTTTGTAAAAATAAAGGAAGTGGAGGAGGTGGGGGAAGGAGTTGTTCTGGAGGTACTTTTCTATCAGTTAAAGTTTGAATTTCTGAATTTGCTTCAGAAAGGTGAAGAACACAATTCTTTAGTTACACAGCGTGTAATAGTAATATATGCACTATTTGTCCAGTTTTGTATGTATTGCAAAAGCAGTTCCTATGTCATTAATTCCTGCAATAATAAGCAGTGTGCTGATGTGCCTGCAGTTACAAGTCACATAAAACTATATATTCTTGATTCCTATAATTGGCAGTCAAACTTATTTTGATGGATATATTTAAGAGGGTTTATGACCTTTGAAAATAATCTTTTCAATAATTGTCATCTCTTCCAGTTTGATTCCTAATGATAAAACTATGTCTTGCAGTGCTACTGCTCTGAATGCTTCAATTTAGTTAAGAAGCTTTGGAAGGAAACATTACCGCACACTTGTAAATTAAAGGTGAAATTTCTTGCTGAGTTATCTTTTATTACACAAGATCTATGGACTTGATTCTTCACAGAAATTTGAATGTGATGTAATGGTTTTCATCTTTAGGGGGAAAAAAAAAAAACCATGAACAACCACCAAGTTCTTCCAGTCTGCCACCTGCAAGCCTGTCTATTAAACACCACCTTTTCAGTGTGAAACACCACCGGTTCTCAGCGTGACTGAAAAACTGCAAGAACAGGTCTCTGAGGCGGTGAGACAGGGACTGTACTTGTGATAACTATTACTTTCCTTACCAACATTATAAGGCAAGTGAGCAAAAGCCTGATCTGTATAAACACATCGGGTTTACTTCCCAGGGGAGTTGTTTAATACAGTTTTATGTGATGTTTTGGTGGCTTATGTCACTTACTGGGACTAGGTTTAAATTAAGTGCTAGATTGCTTCTTTTGGTGCATCATGGACATAGGAAACCCACAGGATTTGGTGAAGGGACAGAATTGGTGAGCTTTGACTGGAACATGAAAAAAAAGAGAAAAATAAAAATTGCTGGAACACAAACTCATAGACTCAGGACCCCTCTCCAATTCATCTTCATTTGGAAGCTTAGAAGAGTCAGCAGTCTCGGTCAGGCAAACAGAAGATGAAATATGTTCTGTTACTGACCTGAGGACAAAGCCAGGGCACGTAGCTACACATCTTCCTTTCTTTTTGGTACACAGCTCCCTGTGCGACTCTAACTTGCTTTATTGTGAGTGCTTTTCTAAAGGCTGTGTTGTCATCTCTTTATTTTTGTCTTTTCCCTGACACTGCTGTCTCTCCCTTTAGTCAAGAGGAGCAAGTATTGTCCTTTAGTCTGAGCCAAACCTTTAGTCTTTGTTTTCTTGCCTTGAGTTCCTAATTCTAAAAAATGACTACAATTCCTCTTCTAGTCAGTCTTGTCCCATCCAGTTCATACTAGGAAGCATGATAAATAAATTCTACACATTCCTATCAGGGTAGTAGGTAGAACAAATGGTACAGATTCCTATCACATGGCATTTTGGGCTCAATCTTCAGCAGACTACTTCTAAAGCTGACTAACTTGGGTTTTATTAGACTTGGAGCAGTTGTACATTCTGTTTTTCATGAATATGTAGGTATTAAAAGCCTGAAAAAGCAGTTTTTGTAAATTCATATTACCTATAGTATCATTACTGCCTACAGAAAGCATGAATATTTGGCTTTTGAAAGTGGTTTTTGCAGACAAAGCAAGAGCTGCAGTAGAAAGGTTTGATCTGGGATGGTCTGCACAATGAAATGTCATGCATTGTTCTGTCCTTATTATTCACCTATAAGAAAGCTGTGAAGCTCCCTTACAGGATGCTTTTGAAGACACACAAGAGAGTAATACCAGATTTCCTCAAATGGGAGCTCTGAGTCTGCCCAACTCTCTGCACACCTAATCTCTACCTATTAAGCTCCTTTAGAACCTCCACAGTGTGTAAGGTGTCTCTGCGGTTACTCTTTATTGAAGGAGCTTAAAGTGAAA
>NW_010162057.1:4223-22868 GCF_000695765.1 Mesitornis unicolor | reverse complement strand
AAGAAGTAATAAAATTAATTTGCAGTCCTAACTAGTCAGTAATCCTTCTCATTTTCTGATATCTGCTTATAAAAGATTGAGGGGGACTTCAGCTCCAAGGATCCAAGAAGTTTATAGCCTGTATGTGCAATAAGCTGGAAGAGCATTACTAGCAGCATGGCACATTTTGTTGAATGCTGTTACGGAGATATTTTTAAAATAAGATTTTGTGAAAAAGCTCTGTTCCGATAAGTGATTTGTTCGAACAGTAAAGCTGAGATTTTGCTCAGATTCCCTTTTCAGGCCACGTTTATGAATTCTGCACTACCCAAGAACTTCACGTCTTTGGTAACTTCTGGCAGTGCATAGTCATTTCCCTGCATCAATACCTCAAAGGCTTCATAACTCCAGCTGTGACCTGGAGCAGCAAAACAGAAAAAAGAATCTAATACCTTGTCTGCACTAAAAAGGAAAGAATGTCCTATATATAAAAAAAAAAAGCAGGGAGGTTATTCAATTATTTAATCTGAAGAAACAGTGTCAATCTTTTCCTTGAATTTCCTTACATTAAGGATTTCAATCTAAAGTGTAATGTTATTAAAATCAGTTAGGTTTTTCTCTCTGTTCCTCCTCTCCCCTCCTCTTCTTTGCCCCTCTCCCCTCCTCTTCTTTGCCCCTCTCCCCTCCTCTTCTTTGCCCCTCTCCCCTCCTCTTCTTTGCCCCTCTCCCCTCCTCTTCTTTGCCCCTCTCCCCTCCTCTTCTTTGCCCCTCTCCCCTCCTCTTCTTTGCCCCTCTCCCCTCCTCTTCTTTGCCCCTCTCCCCTCCTCTTCTTTGCCCCTCTTCTCCTCTCCTCTTCTTTGCCCCTCTCCCCTCCTCTTCTTTGCCCCTCTCCCCTCCTCTTCTTTGCCCCTCTCCCCTCCTCTTCTTTGCCCCTCTCCCCTCCTCTTCTTTGCCCCTCTCTCAGCCATCAAATAGGGAATAGGATGCTATTGATTGCTCTACCACATTGCAAGTGTTTGTATTCACCTTCCCACATACTGTCTATATATAGATTTACCATAAGTGTATCTTCAAAAGTTAATACAAAGTAATTAGCGGCTTTCTGGAACCATTAGCTCTGTATCCCTTAGCACAAAGGCGTCGCAGTCACTGGGGTTAAGCACCTAGAAATTGGCTTCTGGTTCTTAATTACAGGCACAGGCATTTGGATGCTTCCTTTTTTCTAGCTGGGGTGCATGAGAGGTCAAACTGGCTAAAGTTGGTTTATTTGGTCCTTTGACAGTGATGGAAGAATTTGAGTACCTGAATTACTGATGAATTGAAGTCTAAAATGAGTGCAGCAACACTCTTACGTTGTTGTCCTCTTGGATATAATGTATGCTTTTGGTAAGAATGTGTCTTTTAGAAATACTTCAGTCTATGTTTTTCTTAGATGTTTAGGAGGACAAATGATTCAGAAGTAGGATAATTCCCATAGAAAGTGACTTTCGGTCTGTATATGTATGACCAATAAATCTTTGTTTTACCATTTTGCTCAAAGAGTCAATGACTATTACATAGTAATTATACCATTAGAAATCCACAGAATGCAAGTTAATATTTTAGCACTGATTAGAGAATGTAAATCAGAAAATACAGCTTCATTCACTAATGAAGTGCCCTAATCAGAGTGCTCATTTCCTGCTCTTTTGTCTTCTGCTTATCTTGGAAATGAAGCACTGATTTATGTATCTGATAAACGTCTATTTGAGTGTATTTGATTCTTTTAGCTTAGTTTGGAAACCTACCTTCTTTTCAGGCTTAGTTTTAGCAATGTATAAGGTACAAGACCTAAGATTTCAAACTTTAACTTTCTTAATAGGATTGGCTATTGTACCAAAGGGATTTATGGTTTGACTTTAAATGCCACACAAGAAATAGCCGGAAATCATAATTATATGTGCTTGGAAATTGTGTCAGGATTTCCTTGTGTAGAGAGAGAGAATGAGATTTTGTTTCATTTAAAGGCTTAAAAGAATATGTTTTCAAGGAAAGAAAATCTGGTGCTATTTGCATTTTCTTTTCAAATAAATGGCAACTATGGGATTACTTACATATGAGCTAAACCTTGCATAAAATACTTGATCAGACCCTAAAAAGTTAGCTTTTAGGTAACAATCTATGCCCTTGCAGGATAAATTTTACATCTCAATAGGTACTAAGCCTGATAAATTTGTCTCCCCAGAAGTCAGTATTCACAACCTTCAAAGTAATGTGTTGGTTTCAGTCTCCATGGCCTTAAATACAGCTGGTACTGCCACTGCAACGTGAATTACTTTTATTAACTCTCCAACCTTAATTTGCCACCTTCAGAGTAACACTGAATACAGCATCCTCAGATTTAGCATTAAATGCTGTGCTGCAGTTGTATACAGGAGGCTGTATATTTTTACTTTACTGGAGTTTTCAATGCCTTTACAACTCTTGGAGTACAAAAAGAAAGTTTGGCGGTTTTTATTCTAATAGCCTTTAATATGCTTTTTGTCTGTAATTTGTATTGTTCAGACTGTTTTACGTACGATGTCTGTCTTCTGAGTTTTAGCTTTCAAAGTACTAATCTGAAATCTTTCCACTCTGTTTTTAACCCAGAGCCAAAAATGCTGCCTCTCCCACTCAGCTGATGATGCTATTTACTGCAGAGATGTGTTTGCCAGTCTGTCTGTTGCATGCACCTACAAGAGTATAAGTTATAGCGGTGAAACACACACCACACAGTGGTAAAGCATCAGCTTATCATTGCTCCTCTCTTTCTCCCATTCTTTCCTCTCTTCTTTTGGCCTGATGTCACCCCCATTTACTTCACTGGCAGGAGGACTCTGTCCCAACAGAACCACCCACTTTAGGATGTCAGTGAAAGACACCTGAAATAAAGTGAGTGTGGAAAAACAGCATTGACTGATCTGTCTATCATTACCTCAGGGCTTAATCTTTGCTCAGGTTACACTTGTATTGTCACTAACCAATAATGAGACCAAGGACCCATGCCCATTGAGGATAACCTACTGCATGTATAGATAAATACTACACAAAGGGGAGTTATGTCTAAAATTGTGAATATTATCCAAAACCATGGTGGATATAAAAGAAGCTTTGTTAACAAAAAGTTCCATTTTTTAGCTTCTCTGCCACTGCTGTGACAAAAAAAGTCTCTTTTTACCTCTAGTCTAAGACCATGAAAAGCACTTCATTAATAGGTAGTTCAGGAAATAGCCACAGCATGTTGGTGGCACCACAGCTGGGTTCACTTTGTTTTATCCCTTCAGAGTCTCCACTGTTTTGCTAACATAGGTTTTACTTGGTAACCTATTGAGATAATGACATCTGAGCACTGATATGAGTATGTGCCTTTTCCCTCCTTTCATTCCCTCATCTGTCTTGCCACATCCTTTTACCCTGCTGTCTGAGACTGAGTTATCTTCCCACTCTGATTTCAAGTTGGATGTGTTCAAGAGTATCAGTAGGTTGCTGTCTCTGGGTCAATTGCTGGACTCCACTGGCTGTTCATTTGATGCTCCCTTCAAAAAGATGGTTTACTCATCACTTTTTAGATATCCTTTTTAATTAATTAAGATTAAAAAACTGTAAATCTGTTAAATAACTGACAGATTTTACTATAGTTAGTAAAGAGATACAAAGAGATTTATCTGAAAGTGGGCATTTCTAATAAGGTGGAGTTTGACTAAAAGGATTGATCAGTTCCTAGACTTGCAAAATGCAAGATATAACTCCTTGACATTGATGGGAGGAAGTTATTACTCCTTCTTTAATACTGTATAGGGCTTGTAAAGCTACCAGTATTTTTCCTCCAGACCATTATGAGTTGGATGAGGAATTGGATTGTGATCACATTAAACATTATGGAGAAAGGACTTAACTTGAAACTCTGTACTGCTAATAAGAATCCCAGGAGCAAGTAATTGCATCCTACCTCAACTCAGTGTTTTGTATATAGATTTTATAGTTCCCTGTGTATTTTTAGTAAATTAAATCAGGGAGTTGTTTGTTTTATTTACTCAGTGGTAAAGTGGCTTACTTCCTTCTCAGTTTTTTATTGCTGTCATTTATTGTGGATGGTTCTACAGTGCTAAATGAAGTGAAAGCATAGCAAGTCTTTGCAAAATCTAGATTGTTCTCTCCTGCAATCTACCAGGCAAGACTGTCTAGAGCTGCTTTTGTTAATGCTGGTTATGCTTTTTTCTTTCTGCATTAAATAACTATTTATGTTTAAGTAGGCTTTTGTTGCTCTTTCTGCATTGAGAGGCCATTAGAAAGGTAATTGAAATTAAATGATGGGTGAACCTGCAGAAACCAGTGGAATGACTGCAGGTGACAGTGAGCAGAGATGTACTGTAAGTTACTTATGTGCTAAAGCAGGATCCAAAATGCCATGTTCTCATGTAAGAATTTGCTGGGACAGAGAAAAGGGGGAGAGCTACTGAGTTCTAGCCCGTAGTGAGCAGATATTGGTAAGTTTAATCCTGGTGACTGGAGAGTATTTTTCTCCTGGGCGATAATTTACTACAAGATTATCTTCTCTCTAGTATTTGCCTAAGTTAACTCTTGTTGAATCAGCCTTGCTTGGTAGAAAACTATCACATCTTATAAAATGACACTTGAATAACAGGATGGTAGAATATACAACAGAAGATGTTTTGCTGGCAGCAGATATTAGAAAACAACTCTTCCTGACATTACTAAGTTTACTCTGAATAGCAATTGATCCGTGCTCCTGACAGGTTAGCTAGCTGGTCTTTGAAGTGCCTCTTAAAGCAAGCTAGAGACTTTTCTTGTGCACAGAAAAGTCAGTCAAGCCTTGTATTCACTCTGCACTGAAAAGGAGATAAGAGTAAGTAGGGCATAGTTTGTCCCACCAACTGCAGGTCTTTAAATCTGGAAAGCAGAGCATTGCTCATCAGAATTAATTATTTTTGTTTCTGTAGTTGATTTTTCCCTTCTCAAAAGCAATAGTCTGAAGCAAAAAAAATCTAGAAGAAACTGCTGAAATTGTAACAAGCTATTCATGAGGGTGAGGCAAAGCTGCCTTTTTGCTGCTGCCTCACCATTTGCCAAAATTTCTTTTGTTGGATGTTGTATAGGAGTTTGCAGCTCAGTGGCTCATAGGAATATAGATTAATGAGAAACACAGCCTGGAGGGGCTCTCCCCATGTGTGGAGGCTTTATATCTGCAGGTTTCAATTTGTAGACTGTCATAGCCAAGGCTGGGCTGCAGACATCAAAAGCCAGTCCTTCACCAGGAAAAAATAAATGCTCAGATGGCAAGTGCAGTAGTGAAGGGAGAAGCTGATGGCTCTGGCCAGTTATTGTATGCAGTGAAGCCTCATCTTTAGCATTGTGCTTCCCCAGACATCTTTACATATAATATAGACCAAGGCAATAAATGCATATGTTTCATTAAGCCGTAACCTGCTTTGTGAAGATGTTGACATATCTCGGAAAAATACAGTGTGTACTGATAGAAATAGCTTCCCACACAAACAGTCAAAGGGGAAAAAGGAGTTTTCACCATTATTTGTAGGTAGTAACCTCTCTACTGGAGCACCTTCCCTCCGAGAACAGAGAGAATTGGAGCTGTTCAGCCTGGAGAAGAGAAGGCACCCTGGGGATGTTATTGCAGTCCTCCAGTTCCTGAAGGGGACCTACAGGAAAGCTGGGGAGGGACTTTTTACAAGGGCAGGCAGCGACAGAACAAGGGGGAATGGTTTTAAACTGGAAGAGGGGAGATTTAGACTGGATATCAGGAAGAAATTCTTGACTGAGGGTGGTGAGACCCTGGCCCAGGGTGCCCAGGGAAGGTGTGGGTGCCCCCTCCCTGGAGGTGTTCAAGGCCAGGTTGGACGGGGCTTTGGGCAACCTGGGCTGGTGGAGGTGTCCCTGCCCATGGCAGGGGTTGGACTGGGTGAGCTTTGAGGTCCTTTCCAACCCAAACCATGCTGTGATTATTTTTCGTGCTAGTCTTACAGATTAGCAAACAGTCTTCACAGTATAGTTGAAACCAACAAAACTAAATTAAATTAGGCTTTGAAATTGAGAGAGATTTCTTCTACATCTTAAGACATAATCAGTGAGACAATTGCACCTTAGTACCTTCATTCATCAGGAATATTTGGACAGTGATCCTCGGGTATCTTGAATAAAGTTCGATTAACTGCTCTGCCCTAGGACACCGATTAGGATGTTCATTATCAGCAGAGTAGTGTAAGCAGAAAAGATGTTAAGGTCTTGGGAGTGAGTTCTTGAAATGGGTAGCTGAGTAAGTGCTACCACTGTTGTACAGAAAGAATAGTTGGTAATTTGTATAAGGTAAGCACAGAGGCTGGGTCTGTTGCTCAGTCCATACCCAAGCAGCACTTCAGTTTCTCCTTGGAGTCCTTGATCCCAGTGTTTTATCTGTACAACTATTTGTCTATCCACCTGTACTTCTCATCAGGCATAAACTCGTTGTTCTTCCTCCTGAAGATAAATTATATTACTGTAATAAAAGACTTCACTGTCGCAGGAGACAGAAAATCAAATTGCGGAATTTACTGAAATTTCAATGCAGAGAGAAGCTGCATCTCCTTATGAGATAGGTTGGTCACTTCACATACAATAAGCTGTTGGATTACATTTGCAGAAGTGTTTAATACCCTGTATATACTGACTGTCCATTAGGAAACTGTAGCATAGCTTTCAAACTTGTAGCCTAACAAACATTTATTTCTAAGAGCAGACAAACAAGGAGCTTTCATTAAATATCGGTGGAAACAAATATTGTGTTCTCAGTAATTCAGACATGAACCTGTATGTGTGCTAAGAGCCTTTTTAAATGAGAAAGTAACTTTGTTATTGCAGTTCTGACACTTTCTATGGTCCATAACTTCACTAATCTTTTGGTTTGAATTTTTCATATAGAGTATTGAAAATAGAAGTAAACTTATAAATGGGAGAGTGAAGAAATGTCTGTAATAACAATAAAAGGACATAGAGAGGAAAATTGAAAACTTCCAGCAGCCAGGTGATTTTCCTGCACCCTACAATATTTGCATACTGTAAAATAATAAAGATGTAATCAACAAGGTGAAGAAATCATTAACATGTACATAACATCAGAGTAGAAATCTGTGTAATATTTTTACACTATTTTGCATGGTGTATGTTGTTCATTTAATAGAATGAGTTCCCTGAAATGTGTTTACCAGAAGTACTTGAATGAAGAGATGCCCAAGATACAAAAGGGAAGGAAAAAAGGCAGATATTTTCAAGAAAAAGTGTATTAAAATGTATATTAAAGTAGACGCTTTACATACAGGGATGCAGTGGTAAAGCTGAAGTAGCATTGCATTTGAACCAATCTCAAATCTAACAGTAAGCATTTTTTAGCAGTAATGTAACTTTAACAGTATAGATTGTGTTTAATTGCTGTCCGGCAATCCTTTCAAAATAGATTCTTGCAAAATGTATTCTAGGCATATTTTTGATAGAAAAAAGTAGAAGCAGACCCCTTGTTTTTCTTAAAGCATATTTGAAAAAAACACGTAACCCACGTTTAAGTGTTTCTGTAGAGATCCAGGAGAGACAACTGCAAAACTGATATAGGCTATAACTTGTTCCATATACACAGTTTTTCTCTACTACTGAACCAAGCGCTTTGAAATACATTGCTGTAGTGGTGCTTCTGTTGTTTCTCTATCTGACTTGTTCTACTCATGCTTTTTCAGTGTTGTTCTGAATGACTTCTGACTCACTAAAGCAGCATCCCCTCCTTCTAGTAAATGAATGCTCTACTTCGTCAGAGATCAGTAAGAAAAAGACAATGTATGCTTTCATCTGGATTTTTGATAACTCAATTCCGTAGCGCCAGGCTTCATTTTCTTTCATTATGGTATTCATCAGAGCTGTGTGAAACCGCTCAAAATGTTTCTTTGAAGTTTTTTCCCCACAAAATTGTTTGCTATTTCATGCAATTTTGCCTCTCCTCAGATCCACTTTCCGCAAGATTTAACAAAAACGCTTCTCATTTTTCACACCAAAAATACAAAAAGGCCAAAATCAAATTCTTTATGTTGGTTTGGAATGAATAGATGGTGGTCTAATTCTGCTGGAAAGGGACTATTCCTTCTGGTAACGTACCAATTTAAATACAAAAAACCCAAACGTTTCTTAATTACATGGCTTTCCTTTTTCTGCCCACACATCCTTTAATATAGTAAACATTTTTTGCCTCTTTAGGCAATATTGTTGCGGTATTTTAAAATACGTTGGATCACTACACGGTAACACTTTTTGCTCAGTTTCAGAATATCTAGTTGCACATATTTTATATAGGATACTAAATTGTAACACAGTCTGGTCATATTTCAAGGCCGAGAAGGCACATGGCTTATTTCCTGCTTAAATCCCTTTCCAAGAATGCTGTTAAATAATGAACACGTCACACATTCCTGAGGAGCTCTGCAATATCTACTTTCTCTGACTTCTTTGCTTGACTCTGTGTTATTCTCTCCTAGTTTCCTGTTTATTATTTCCTTTCTGGCTTGATAGTGGGACAAGTCTCGTGAACATAAAGAAATGTTTCTCTTCTGGTGGGTCTCACTGTCTGTGATGTGTTTTAATGTTCCTCTTCTAAGCTGAAGTGTTTCCTCTCAGTGATGTAAAATTCTAGCTAAATGTACACATAGGATGAATCCCAGGTCTAAAAGTGACCACTTCAAGTATTTTATTTATCGCATGCTGAAACCAATTTGAAACAGAAGCAGACGGGAGATGGAATTATGTCCACGGAAACTGATTGATCATTTGAGCTATCGAACTTGATCATAAAGCTGAATAAACTCAAGAGTTCAAACACTAATTCTAAGGTTATGAATAAACTTTCATTGTGGAAGAGGGGCAGAGGTATCTGGAAACTTGAGCAGTCTTTAATCTGGCTCTCTAAACCAGAACTGTACATTATCAATAATTCTTATCAGGCATATATCCTGTGATAAAAAAATAACGTTACAGTCTTAGCTTTGTCTTTTACATACTGGATTTTAGGAATATCCTTGTCTGTGAGCTGTATAATTAACATACTGTCGGATATCAGTCTATGTCTGTTTCCTTTCAAATTAAATATATTAGCAAATGTAGTGTTAAATGACATTCAACATCAGAGATTTTAACTTAAATATTGTAAATTCATGTGGTTCCTGTTCCTCTCAAGTTCTTGTATGTCCTATGCTACAATCTTGTAAACTACTTTTGGTCCTTGGCTGGACTCGCTCCATGTTTCTCTTCAATTGTGGAGCTAAGGATGAACACAGAGCTCTGAATGCATTTCACCAGGGATGAGCAGGGAAAGGATTACTTCTCTTAACCTGTTGGCAGCCCTAATGGAGTCCAGAATGTGATCAGACTTCTTTGTTGCAAGGGCACTTTTCTGTCTCATGTTCAATTTAGTGTTCACCACAACCCAGAGGTTCTTCTCTGCTACTTTCCAATCAGTCAGCCCTAGGTGTGGACTGGTGCCTTGGGTTTTTCCTTCCCAAGGGCAAGACTGCTGCACTCCATGAGATTCTTTGGGAGCCCATTTCTCCAGTCCGTCAAGGTGTCTCTGTATGGGAGCACAACCCTCTGATGTGTCAGCCACTCCTCACAGTTTCCTATCATCACCAAACGTCCTGAGAGTGCACTCTAACCTGTCATCCGTGTCATTAATGTTGCAGATCATTGGACCCAGAATTGACCTTTTGGGTACTCCACTAGTGACTGGCACCCAGGGGGACTTTATGCTGCTATCACAAGCCTTTGGGCTCAGCATTTCAGCCAGTTAATACAGCTCACTGTCTACTTATCTAGCCTGTGCTTCATCAGTTTGTCAACAGGAATGTTATGACAGACAGTTGAAAGCCTTCTTGAAGTCAAGACGAGCAATGTCCACTGCTCTTCCCTGGTCTGCCCTTAGGAAATAGGCTGTATGATAAAGGTTATATTGTAGAGAAATTTCAAGTGCCTTCTGTGAACCAGGAAAAGCTCAAATCTTCAGTATCTGATTGGAATTATTCATCAATCCTTTCTTTCTCCCATGATTGAATTTCATCTGGCTAATGAATGGTGGTGTTATGTTTGTTGTTTGAAACTGGTTCTTTTTCCCCAAGCAATGTTGATATTTAAAACCAAGGACTGACATTTAAATGTATGGTTTAAGCCAGCCTTAAATGTTTTTACAGTATAGCCGCTGTATGCACAATCTATGTGCAAACTTGAGGCATTTTTAAGAAAAATTGAACAAAGGGATTAAGATAACTGCATTCCATTCATAAAAATTTACGTAGATATTATGTGTACTAAGCAAAGATGAAAGGCCAGACAAAAGTGAAATGGCTGCTTTCTATACTGGATAAAAGCACACTTATGTGCTATGCTTGTGTCTGTGCTTTTCTTAGCTTCTTCTGGGTTTCCCTATCTGTATTTTTTGTTCGGTTGCACTTCAGCACAGTGTGATTTTAGCAGTATTTTTGTTTCATTAAACCTGAGCACTTGCATACTACACAATCAGTACGAACAAGTTTTCCGCTCCGTAGTTACAATATATCTCAGTCTTAAATTCTGCATCTTGCTGAGGTTACCATTCCTGTGTTTTCTGGTGTACAAATTGCATATTTGTCCCTTGGAAAAGGATGCCTAAACGAAGGCTGTGTTTTAAATACTGAACCTACGTGCCATCAGCAGCTTTCCTGTTGGCACTGCTGTGCTGCTGGCAGTATCGGAGGCAGCAGGCATGAAAGCAGCAGGAGCAATGGCAGCAGCACGTGTGTGATTAACACAGTGCTGCAGCGTTACCCAAGAGTAACTGGTAAATTTATAGACTTATGAAGTCTTATCTGTTTACAGACTGGCTCCAAAATAGGCTAAGAATTGGGTTGTCTTGCTTTCCCCCAAAAAATGCTCCATAAATTTATAAGTGTAGTAGTAGTAACCAAAGGGGTAGAAAAATAATGTACAGTCATGGTGAAGTTGCAGAAGGCACTGGAAGTCAGTTTGTGTGATGGAGCTGGAAGGCTGTCTTTAAATGTACTGCATACGTGACAAGGCCTTTTAATAAACAACCACTTCAGTTATACAGGTATTGAGTCCCTTCACAATTTTCATGATACCCGCTACAGAAAATTACTGTTTCCTTTTCAGCTGAACCAGAAGGATTTTACAGCCTTCAGGCATGATATAAAAATGAAAATAATGCCATGTTACATACAACATTTGGGAAAACAGTTTTCATAAGAAAGTAACCAAAACTGAGAAGAACTTTTATCAGGCATTTTGCTTTTCGAACGTATCCCAGGCCCTGCTGCACCAAACCTAACAGTCTCCTTCAGGTGAAAATTTGGCTTCTGATATTTTACCTTTAGCCTCGTAAAGCAATCAGCATGGTGTTACAAAATACATACCTTAAATGTGCTGAGACCAAAAAAACACAAACAGTTTGTATTTAGCTTTTAGGTGTACAGATACAGAATGAACACGTTTGGCACTCTTTGCATTGTGTAAAATGTAGTTGACATTATTGATTAGTATTTCAACGTTGCTTAGTGCATTATTAAAAGAAAAATGTCAAGTAACATTTTAGATCATATTTAGTACTAATACGAAGTCAGATACTTGTCTTGCCTGTTTACTTGCAGGTTTAAGTTGGGTGTACGTGCTTACAAACCAAAATGTTGTGCTAAGTGTTTCTCAACTTTTTTGTTTTCAATGTGTTCTTTTAAGCTAAAAAGTAAAACAATGAAAAGTAAATTCTGTATGTTGAAGCAGTACTGAGGCAGCAGAAAATGCATGTCAGAATGAGTGTGGTTTTCTTTAACTTGTAGAGCATCTACAGGTATTAAGAAGCTGTGGTACGCTTACATTTAAAAGTAAAATATTTGATTCTATGTGAGTACTATTAAATTTCTGATTTAACATTTTAGCTAAACATATTTTTATTGATAAATGTACTTGCAACTTGTGATTTCCAGAGAGGTGACCTAGAACAAAGCTTAGACTCGTTAAGAGGTTTAAGTTGGTGTTCTTTAATACAGCACCGGGGTCCTCTCAGAATCACCTGAGATTCCCACTGGTTGTTACACACAGGTTCTTTTTATTCTCTATACGAATACATACGCATCCTAACTGCCATGAATAAACACATCTTTTCATAGAACTAATTATCATAAGTCCAGCCTATTTTGGCTCCTTTCTACACTTGTCCACAGGTGTCCTCTCGCAGTCACCTTGAGGTATTTTCATGGTTGCTGGTCTTCTACTTCATCAGGTGGTTGTATCTTCAGCTTCATCAGTTGTCCTTTTGGTGACCCTTCTCTTGGAGCACGTGTAGAGGTAGCGCTGACTCCATAACCACATGAAACCTTCTCTTGGAGCACGTGTAGAGGTAGCGCTGACTCCATAACCACATGAAACCTTCTCTTGGAGCGCGTGTAGAGGCAGCGCTGACTTCATGACCACCTGAACCCTTCTCTTGGAGCACGTGTAGAGGTCGTGCTGACTTCATATTCACCTGTAGACTTGGTTTGTTATACATCATTGTTCTTGTTCCTATACATCCTGTACCTTAAACAAAGCAGTTCTCCAAATTGTCCTAAGCTACTTGATTATCCTGTTTAATGATTTACCCTACCTGTCAAGTATACATAGTTTATGATCTTGTTTTCTAAGTTTTAAGTCCCCTAAGGCATTTTTCATTAGCTTTGGAGGGTTTTCTGTACTTTTCCATTATCACTTGCATTTTGGCAGATACCTGCAGTTATCTTTGGCTGGTGTTCCTGAGAACGAAACGTTTTTGTAAGCAGTGTGTGTCTCTGTCAGCTTAACAGTAGATTTTTGGCCAGCTGTAAACAGAGCTAGTATGGGAGCAATGTCTCAAAGACAGGAAATCTCACTAGTTCATGAAACCTGAATGTGTGTTGTAGAGTAAATTCTGGGGAGGTCCTTATTGTTCTAAGCTTGAGGAATCTAAAATGCTCATTGCATGAGGATGTGCAGGTGAAATCCTTTACATATTTTAAATGGGCCCTTAAGGGACTTAAGAGGATGTGTTACTGAGGCTGATAAAAGGAGATAAGAAGCATGTCTCTGCTTTGTGATCTGTGATGAAAGAGGACAAGGACAGAAAGACAGGGTAAAAAGCCTCTGAGATTTTCCTGATAATATGTGAGATGGAAGGGAAAATGGTGTTGTGAGGGTGTCAAAGGTGATTAATAGAATTGGGACAGTTCGTATGCAATTTAAATGGTGTGAAAAATTAGAAAGGCACAATACACTTTTTGAAAAGACCAGTACATGCCTGTTTTGCTTGTTGAATTAAAATTGACCGCTGGTTCCCTCTATCACATTTTAGACAACAAATATGTTACTATTAGGTTGCAAGAATTTAAGATTAGGAATACAATACAAACCCAAATAATTCTAATATGACTTTCACTAGGAAGGCACACTAGGGAAAAAAAAATAAAGAGCATAATGTCTCTATTTCAGAATACTGTTGAAATTTTTAGCTGATTAAATGTTGGATGAGTTAACATTTAAAATCAAAACTCTGTTAAGCTTTTAGAGTACGCTTGCCTTTAGGGCCCTTGTCACTTATTTTAATCCCAAAGTTACCCATGAATTGACAGAAGCTTGGCATCCTATCGTTCTGTAGATTGAAATTACAGATGCTGGAAATAGGGCTATTTACACAGAGGAAGCGAATTGCCCATAATTTTGCAATTTCCTGCTTGGATATTGCAAGTTTTATCACAGATTGTGTCCCATATCTGGGCCTTGGCAGGTAGGAGTGTGAGGTTGGAGTAACTCTGGTTGCTAGGAGCTGCTGTTATAAAAGTGGATGAAAGGATTTATGCCATCATCACAACCCAATTAAGCTTTTTAATACTTCTAAGAAATCATCCTTGATTTCTTTGTGATCAAATAAATCTTTGGCCCTTAGACAAGCCTTACCTTTGATCACAGAGTCACTATGATTAAATGTTGCTTTTAGCTGTTGGAGGCAGGCAGACATGCACACATTCATATTTTTTACATCTACTTGCCAGAGCTTTTCTGTGAAGCCCATTGCTCCTTTAAATACTTTGTATTTCTGTGAACAGGAAAAAATAAAGCATGAAAAAGGGAGAAAGTGGAAATAGTGTTCTGGGTTTACTTGGAGTTTGCAGAGCTGGGGGAAGCAGAGAAGTACAGGAGTACATGGGACCTCCCAAGCCAAATAGCAGATGATGAGCAAGCACCTATTGGGCTTAATAAGAGTTCTCTTTAGCAATGTGCTCTAGTTGTCTTACAGCGTTATTCTTTTCCTCTTTACCCGTCCCTAAGTGGTTTTGTTCCTGATGAAATACTTCTTGAATTGGAATTTGGGGATGCTTTAAATCTAAGGGCAGTTAGAAAACAGCAACAAGTGTCTGGGCTGTTAGCATTTCATGTTTTGTTTCTTTTTTACTAATTCTGTATTTATTTGAATGGTTTTAATGTCCTGCGTGTCAGCAACAGAACAAGTTCTGGCTTAGCAGCACAACTTCTGTTGTTTCGACAGAAGGGGTCTTAATGAGGATCCATTCCTAAATGTGTTTGTTTTTTTTTTTAATTTTGTAAGCTTTTTATGAACATTGAATTTCGCTCCTGAAAAAAAAGACTCGTAAGACCTGTGACTACATTAAGTGTTTGTATTCTTAGTATCCCTATGCCACCATCTTCTGTATTTGCCCTCTTTCTGTGTAACACCTGAGTACTTGATTTTTTCTTTTGATGGTTTGTAAAGCAACCTTGTTAAAAGCTTTTAGAAGGTTTAGTTGAGTGCATTCCTGGTTTGTTTCCACAATTATTTTATTCAGTGCTCTTAAAATTGATTTAAAGGGAGCTTCTTTCATAGACAGTGTTTAGTTGCACCCCATCACATTCAAAGCTTTCTGAGCAATTCCAGCTTCTCTTTGTTTATTAAGATACAAGAAAAATGAGTGATGCTTGAGAATAGCAATATTTTCTGAGTTACGTTTCATCTACCAATCTAATGTCATGTGGACAAATCCAAGTGATGTAGAACTATACCAGCTACCTGCTGTAACCAGTACTTTTCCTTCTTCATGGATTATATCTCAACACAACCTTTCCCAGTCTGACTGTATGGCTTCCTGCTCTACTCCTCCCCGACTCCACTCCCTAAAGAAGAAGGGCTGCATGTCTGTATGATACTCTCCCTTTGTCTTTTGAGCACAGCTGTAGGAAAAGCAGGGAAGAAAAACCACCTCATCACCCCTTCAACACAAAAGAGAAAGGCAGAAGTTACAGTTTTCTCGCTCATAAAATGATGCGACCCTTCAGTTGAAGCAGACAGTGTTTCTCTTATGGGAAATGCCACTTAGGTGTGATTTCTTCTGAAGAACGAGCCATGTTGCATTGGCATCAACAGCAAATTTCCTCAATACATACCAAAAAATCAGCAAAATATACCTTCCAAATTAAAAAGAAAGAATTATAAACCCTAATCTTTACTTTGTAAGCCTGGAACTGAAAGTCAACGTTGTTAGATCCTAGGACATGCCACTGATGATTTTCTGCCTTTAGTTATACTTCGTTGTAATCTCAGAGTCTTCAGCGAGATTACAAACGTAAATTACAGTTCTTTGTGGAACTGAAGCATGGATGAGGGTAAGAATTAAAGGCAAAGCTGAACTAGTATTTGCTTTTGCATGGATGGGTTGGTTATTGATGTGAAAACAGCATTAAAAAGCTTTTCTAAGCCCCTGGGGGTTATGTCAAAATGTGAAGACTTGGGGTTGTTTTTTTGGGAGTTATTTTTAACCTGGCTCAGTTCACAATCTGTTTCACAACACATTCCCATGAGTACTTTCCTGTGAACCACCGAGGAAGAAGCATGTTGTAGCAAGAGGTGAGAGTGAATGGTGAGAACAGGGGACACGGCTGCGTGTTGGTGTCACTTGGCAAGCTCAGTAAGTAGGCCCTTTCAAAGAAGGGCCCTTTCTACCTCAATAGGTAATTTGTGAGATAAATTCTGGGTATTAAAAGTTTATTTGTGGCAAATAGGATGGTGAAATGCAAGTGTTCGCTTCACCGGCTTCATTGTGCTATCAAATATGGTCTCACACGCTGGAGTGACAAATAGCATCACATGAAAGAAATGCCAATATATTTGTGTATTTACTTAAATGTAGGAGAAGGAAAGGAAATCTGTACAGGCAAAAAAACCAAATAAAGGTAATTCAATCAGTAATCCTGTATGGAGGGAACACATTTTATAGATAAATAAACGTATAATTTTACATTTACCTATGGGGAGTTTTTTCACATAGTAAATTGCTGGTTTGTGAGATCGTTTTACAAGTGTTTTATGTAGGTTCAAAAGCCTTCACTCCTCTTTGCTAACTGAGTAAAAGGAAGCCTGTTTTGGTTCTCTGCTATAATAAAATCATGGGAAACCTTTAGAGACAAGGGAAGAGTGCTTATTAATGCAGGTTTTTGCTTACAGATTGAACTGATTCCGTATAATGAAAGAAGAGAATGCTTATTCCTTCTTGTGAAAAAAGGTCTTATCTGTCACTTTTTGAAAATCAGAAAGCATTATAAATATTATAAAAAAACCAAAAATATGAATATTTTCTATTATTTTCTGGTATCTAAACAAAAGCATAATATTATTATGCTAGTAATTTGCAAACTGCCTGTGTACTGTGTGGTTTTTAGAAGTAAACAAATAAATATTTCAGGGGGGTTTTGTGATATCCATAAATCACAAATTTCAAAAAGTTATTTCAAGCTCGATTTCTGCTCTTTTACAAGACATTTGCAGGCAAGCACCGCTGGGCCAAAATGATCAACTTACTGGCATTAAATATTTTTCCCCACTTACTTTTCATGCTCAATTTCGGCTGGCAACACAAAAGCCAGATAAAGTGTTCATGGTTTAGTTCTGCAGATTTTGCTTTAAGTAAGTGAAGAGAGATGTAAATTATTACACGAGTAGTGTATGTCAGGAGCTAATGAATTCCAGATGAACAATATTCCCCCATTATGTGGGATTGTATCTTTACATTTCCTTTCCAACAGTCATATACTTTTTATTTCTGAGCATTGGGTACTCTGGTTTTGTTTAGTGATTTTAAGAGTTCCCAGCAGTATTAAAATAATTTTCATTTCCCACACAGATTTATTCAGGACAAATCGCTTCTTAATGATATATTTCAATATATCAGATTTGTCATGGTTTAAAAACAAATTACATTTCAATATGATTCAGTCTGTAGATCCGCTGGAAAGAAAATGGTTTTTCCACTACTAACAGGTAGCTGTTTTCTGTCATTATGCAGGGACCTGGCCATTTTCCCAATAAGGTGTTCATATATGCACGTACTCTTTTATTGAGTTAAAAATATAGCACTGAATTGTGAGCTCAGCTCCCACTGTCATCAGTGACTAATTTGGTTTTAATGACAGTTGAAAAAAAGTGGCAGCTTGGGTCCTATGTATTTCCATATCTGGGGAGTTTTGGTGAATTATTTGTGGACCTACCTGCATCTTACTCGTTGATGATTTCAGACTGGAATCACACCAGTGAACGAAGGGAGTCCAGTCTTACAGAAGCTGGTTTGCATTTCCTTCAACCGGGAATAGAGAACAAACTCTCATCTGCAAGTCTTGTGCCCTTCTCCCAGCCTTGCATTATTTCCAAAATCACAACTCAAAGCCAGGAAAAGTTGGTTTAAATTCTTGAGGAACAGCCTCTAGGTTTCTTACCCAATTTAGTCAGGTAAGAGGAGAGAAAATGAACCTCTCCTGCTTTCCCTCTTCAGCAAATTCCTCTTTCACTCTGTATCTCAGACAAAAGCCTTCCACCAGCAATGGCTGCTTAGATCTTATAGTGAAGTGTAGTTTGGTGCTGACTGTTCCTCTGTGTTTCTGTTGTCCTCCCCTTTCCCCATATTGTTTTTGTGTAGTTGTTTATAAAATGAGAAATGTAGAGGCTAAGTAACTGTGAGTAATTTGGCTAAAATAGTAAATGATTACTTTCTTCCTAATGCATAAGTTCCTTGAGATCACGTCCCACTTAAATAGAACTCCATTTTTTAGTAGAAATAAGGACTTAATGAATGATGTTGTCACTGAAATCGGGGACAGAAAAACCTCTTAACACCAATGGACATTAAGAAGCAGGCATTCTTTATTTGACGTTGGGTGTGAGGGGCATTATTTATTCCATCCAAGCTTGCACAAGTATGGTCACTTTTCTTAGCATATTTATACAAAAAAGTTTCAGGATTTTGCAATCTAAGCTCCAGTGATTGGTTGCAATTTAAATATAATGTATTTAAATATTTGCTTAATCATTCTAGAATCAACTGTGCTTGCGTACAAGGGGTCTTTTGGTGATCTCTGGTGGTCCCTAGTGGATCTGAAGAGGCACTCTTAATGTTCTTGGTTGTTATTTTTTACTTTATTTGTTAATTGCTTAATTTCCCTTATCCACCAGTGTCTCCTAGTCTACCTGCAGTCCTTCAAAATGTACTAGAATGTGTCAGTATGCCAGGATATTTCGGCTCCAATTACTAAGTTGGCTCCAATTTTAAAGAAAACATGTCCTTGAGT
>NW_010162057.1:0-4195 GCF_000695765.1 Mesitornis unicolor | reverse complement strand
TCCTGCTTGGGCTCCCTGGTAACAATGTCAGCTAAATTTCTACGTGGATGAGGTCTTGCTACCACTTGTTTGATTTTTCTTCTGAACTACTTCTGTGTTGCAGTGAACTGACCCTGGAGCCAAATGAAGCTCATAGTGGTGGTTATGGAGCAAATACACTTCTCTGCTCAAAGGTCATGCTGGAATTTTTAACCTGTGCATAAGTACATTAAATCACTGCAGTAGGAAAGTCCATGAACTGAGGCCCTGGGCTGTGTGGTCTTTGGTTGGGTTTGGTTGGGTTGGGTTTGGTTTGGTTTGGTTTTTTTTTTCTGGTCTGTAAGAGTCTGAGTCAGGGAATTCTAACACATTTTTGGAGAGAGCAGTGGTTTAGTCCAAGTGTATAAAAGGTGAAGAGTGGAACTCACACTCTGGCAGAGCACAATGAAAATTCATGGACAATTTCTATGTAACCTGATAGAATGGATAATATAAGAAATATTCTTATACATGGATATTGACTAACTTTAGCTAGGAAGAAGCTGCAAAAAAGACAATAGGATTTTAGCTTACCTGGGGCCCACTTTGTTGACTCTGACTTGCAAGATGATGACATAGAAAAGAAGTTAATGAGTTGCCCTACTCAAACCAACTTGGCAAGTTAGGCCTTGTGAAAACAGATGCACAGGAACCTGAAAGATAAGAAGGCTGCAAGCTGGCAATTAATCTGGACCAGACTGGCCATGAAGGACGCATCTTAAGTGATCATAGAACTGAGTCTGTGTGGAAGCAAAGTTCAACCAGTGGGCAGTGTGAGGAAGACTACTCCTTACGCTAGAAGAGCATGTGCAATAAGTGTTCAGATGTTTTAAGTAGTTCCTGGAAATATCATGAATATGTATGTGTAAGGCACATATAAGCTACTGCCAACCGCTTACGTTTGTGAAATTATTCACATTTGCACCCAGCGCTGCATTAAAGATTGTCTCCCTTTCTAATTCCCACAAAATGGTCCTAGAAAGTTATTGATCCCATATTTCGGTAACATCTATACTTTCAAACTACTTTTAGTAGCACAACCGCTAGACATTTATTATATTCACAAATAAATATTCCATTTATAAATGCTTAATGCACAAATTAAATACCTTTTTTTCTAGCATTTGAAGTTCATTTTCTTGCGCTGAGAGAAAGCTACAGTTTCAAATATCTGGCTTCATCTAATTAAATGTGGACATATTATACTTTTTTTCCTATGGAATCAAACGCATTGACATAATGGTTGGGGAAGTTGCATCAGGCTTGGGTTTCCATTCAGCTGGGTCATTTTACCTTTGTTGGGCTGGACCCTCTGGCAATGACTTTACTGTAGGAAATCATGACTGACTGCCATCCTCTTCCCTGGCCAGGTCCCCAAGGTTCAACTTGGACTGCAATATTCTGTGTATGTCCACAGATTCTTTGTGAACTGAGCGGTGTTATACGTGTCTCAGTTTACAGAGATCTCATTCCAGGTTTCTGGTTGGTGGGTTGGAAAAAGAATTGTTTGTCCTAAATTTAATGGAATGAAAGATCTAAATTTGGTTTTGCATTTCCTATTTCATAGGTAGGAGTTGACCATAGCAAAAAATTAGGTATTTAGATATAAACACTTGGTTTGAACTTAAGCAAGAGACGTACTGCAAAGCGAGAAAACACTGCAAGAAATCCTTTTTACCTGAACACCCTTGTACTTTGAATGCTGTATGAACTGCTGCAAAGTTAGAGGTGCCAAATCGTATTTCCCTTCTGCCTGTCCTCCCGGCTTTGTGGAGCGAACCCTGTGAAAAGGACATTGCCTTCAGAGCCCTCTAACGGCTAAATGCAAGGCAGCAAGTATTTAAAGTCTGCTCACCTTTATTCTCTGCCCACAGTGACAATTCATTTTAAATTCAGTGGGTTATTGGGCAATATGAAGTCCTATGTAGTATCTTATATACAAACCTCTATTGAAAAGATTTTCCAGTATCTTAGTACAACAAAGGATGTGCAGAAAGCAATTTTTAACTGTGATTCATCATCATTTAAGTATGAATCCCCATCCATTCATCTTCCATGTGAATACTCCTTTCATTATTTATTTTAAAATATATTAAACTCCATGAATCAGGTTTTCAAAAAGGTCGAGATTCCATTCCACTGTCTGCAAAATGTGGTGGATTATTCCTAGATGTGATCCACCAAGACACAACTGTGGTAGAAGTGTGAAATCGAGTCATTAACACCACCAGTAGCTGGTAAATATTGACTAACTTTCTGCAACATAATTTGGATTTAAACATCCATATACATCTGCTGCTTAACCTTTTACTCCCTAATGGAAAGCACATGTCAAAATTAGTCTCCATATACTAAGGAACAGCCTGTCATGTAAATGAATAAATTAATGGCAACTAAAGCAGGGCCTGTCAATTACTAGGAACATTAATTATTCCATTAATAATGACTTAGTTTGAGTCTTGTTTCAAAGGCATATTGGGCAATGCAAGTCATTAATTTCATTTGAGGTTTCAGCCATGTGTGCTAATTGAATTATATCTGTTTTGGCATACCAGAATTTCCATGATGTTTACCTTCCCTCTACTTCTGTCTTTCCCAAAAAACCTGCAACCCTGCCATTAAAATCACTCCTTTGAAGCTAAATAGCGAGGCATATTAAAAATTATTACTTTGCAGACTGAATTGCATGGAGATGGAAAAATATCTCATTTTTCCATACTGTGATTTTGAAACCGTGGAGAGTTTTGCCCTAATGTGCTGCATGTTTCATTTATTTTTTTCATTGTGGAGGAGCTAATTAAATGATAACTTAAAATCCATTTTTATTTTGAAATACATTTAATTTCCTACTTTCTCTCTTCCCTTTTTCTCTTCATACTTTGAGTTTTCATAACTTCTTCTTTGGAAATTTTGCTTTCTTGATTATTTTCTTTTAAAAAGATCCCTTAAGTGTCCATAGGTACAAAAATGGGCCACCGACATATTACAGAAATTTTCCTCTGGCAAAATACCTTGTTTCCCAAGTTAATTAACTGGACAACTGAGAAAAGAGTTGTAGGATGCATTTTAAGTTTCAATAAGTGAAAAAAGTTCCTAATGTGAAAAAAATCTTTCTTCTTGGAATATTCTGTTTGACTGTCTCTATTTCCCATTTTATGTAAACTTAACTTAAGCAACAAGAAAGTGTTAGAAGTTAAGCCACTGTGTAGTTATATGTTCAGGGAAATACAGCTGTCACTGAGAGAACAGAAGTACTCAATTCTTCTGAATATATTTACTATCATGCATTCGAGTACATCCTTAGGTTGACCAAATTGCATTCAAGATCCCGTGAGCACATCCAGGAGATGCCGTACTCTGATGTGCAAACTGGTCAGTGAGACATGATCTTGCTCTGGTTTAAGCTTTGCTTTAGTCTAAGAGTGAAAAATACCACATTTTCCCCCAAGCCCAACTGTGAAGTCTGGGCCAAACCTTGCTTGCTGAGTGCTTGCTTCAGGGATTTGGGGTGCAGTCTAGGATCTTGTCCTGGCAGGTCCAACTCGTGTAAATCCTGAGCCACACTCAGAAGCTCACAATTCCTACAGTTAAGCTATAGCTTCTTCATCTCTTTAATCTTCAGCAGTCTTTGCTTCCTGTCCTCGCTCATATGTTGTCAGCACAAAGACCATGTAAGTGCCCTTGAGGTGTCATTGCTACCTGTTCAACCACTACTGTAATAATAAATTGGAGGAGGTATCCATGGCATTGATTTCATCCATGTGCTTAGTCTCCAGGAATGAATTACACATGCTGTGTAGCCATAACCATGCAAGATTTCTCTGAGTTGTTGAAATATTCAACATACTTTCCATTTCTTTTATATTTTTTGATGTTTAGAATCTCTGAAACTGTTTGTGGTAAGCTTGTTCTGGGCTTAATTGCTTCTAATCTTGTGTATGCAAATAGTCCTAGTAATGAGAATATATTTCTGGTATAAATTTATGCCCAGTTTATCTGCTTTTACATTTTAGTTTTTCTCAGATGCCTTAATTTTCTGTGGGATTTTGTTACCTATTATGAGTTCAGTTTGGGATTATTTAATTTTCTATTTTGTTCCTTTTTTTCTTTATAAACAAAATTCCTTTTTGTGATTCCTTTCTTACTCAGCTGTCTGTTACACAAAGTCTCAGAAATA
>NW_010162056.1:0-756 GCF_000695765.1 Mesitornis unicolor | reverse complement strand
GGCCCTGAACATGGTCAAGGTTTGGGGCCTCAAAGGGTGCAAGGTTTGGGGTCTAAAATGGTCAAGATCTGTGGTAAAAGTGGTCAAAAACTGGGGGAAATGGTTGAGCTTTGGGGCCTAGACTGAAAGATTGAGGCAAAAGCAGTGAGGATTTGGGGAAAATGATGGAGATTTGGGGCAAAAATGGTCAAAAGTTTTTGCAATGTTCAAGCTTTGTGTGAAATGGTCGAGTTCAAGGGCAAAAGGAGTCAGAAGTCAGGGCAAATCATCAAGATTTGGGGTAAATGGTGAAGATCTGTGGTAAAAGTGGTGAAAATTTTGGGAAATGGTTGAGATTTGGAACACACTGTCAAGATTTGAGACAAAACCAGTCAGGATCTGGGGAAAATCATTGAGATGTGGGGCAAATGACCCAGGAAACCAGGAAATTATCCCGCCAGCAGCACCAGCATAACCAGCTCGGGCTGCTTTGGCGCAGTAGTAGGTGGCCGTGTCGTCAGCCTTAAGGGTCTTGATTTTGTCACGGGTATTAGGAACGATGGTGGTTACACCAGTTACGCGCCAGGGGTCCAGGGGCGCTTCACCATCTCCAGGGACAACTCTCAGAGCACGGTGACGCTGCGGATGAGCGGCCTCAAGGCCGACGACACGGCCACCTACTACTGCGCCTAAATTGCTGGTGGTTATGGTAATGCTGCTGGCATTCCCTTGGCCATTTATTCCACATCTCAAGGATTTTCCCCAAATCCTGACTGG
>NW_010162055.1:0-17335 GCF_000695765.1 Mesitornis unicolor | reverse complement strand
GTGAAGAAACCGGGAACAAAAGCTGAGCCAGCTAAGAAGGGAGAGATGGGGGGAAGGTGTCTTGATTTTAAGATCTGGTTGTATCTCCCATTGTTCTACTTTGATGTTGGTAACAAATTAAAATTGTTTTGTTGGTTTTTTTTATTCCTTGTGATGAGTCTGTCTTTTGCCTGTGACCTGTTTAAGAGTTGAGAAGCCCGCCCAGTCCTTATTTTGACTAGCCCTTTTTTGGGCATTGTGGTGCTCACTTATGCACTGGACCTAAACCAGGACAAAATGTGATTGAATTACAGCATCTTTTATCTAATTTAACCTAATTTGTGAAGAAAGGATATTTAGGCAAATTTACTAAAATCTCAGTCTCTGCAACATATGCACACACAAACTCTAAGTTTCTCAGTTCAATATGATTGAAATTAGAAAACTGTCTATTCTTTTTAAATTTTATACAAGCATTTCATCCATTAGATAAATTACCACAAAACCAGGAAATTCTCTGAATTCTCATGTGATTAAAACACCCAGCAGAAAGCTTCCACTTGCATAAACTTTATACTTAGAAATGCATGTATATTTTTAAATTAATAAAAAAAAAAAAGAAGCAGTTTTTTTTTCCAGTGAGACCTATTAATATTTCATGTCATGCTGAAGAGCTGCTTCCTTTTCTTTTTCTTCTTGACACCAGAGAGGCTATTAGCTCTTTATTTTTATGTCTCCCTTTTTCTCATCCCTACTGTGCCTCACAATCCAAATAATAACAACAACTTCAATCTGCCTCTTCCTGGTCAGGACACTGTACTTGCTATCTTTCCACTTTATTAACTTAAGCATTAGCTTTTTGAAGCGAATAAAATTATAAATGACATGTAATCCTATGCTGGGTGGCAGAGGGCTGCTTTCTGCAGCCGTGATTGACTGAGGTGAACAGGGAAAGGGAAAAATTTGTTCTGAGGGTTGCAGAGTGCCAAGTGATATGTCATGGCCTCTGGCAACAAGAGCAGCATTGTATTTATAATCAGTGCAACATGCTGAGAGGGCAAATTAAGCTGCAGGAAGCCCAGCTGTGGCAGTGACATAAGGGGCCATACTTTACTTCATATCCTTTCACAGATGTTAGCTTGTGCTGGAGCCACAGCTCCAGCAACATATTTTGGGTCTTACAGAGAGCAAGCTCTGCTCATGGATGAGGAATCACTCTTTCTTAGCTTGTATGGCGTGGATCCTTGTATTTCACCAAGCAGTTTTGTTCTATAAATCCCAATGGCTGTCTACACTTATGAAAACTGTTCCAAAAGAGGTTGACGGACCCCACTGTAAATTAGGCTCTCTGTTCAAGTCAGGCTGGAGTAATAAAATGAAGGCTAGTGTGAGGTCAGACCCAATAAAGCAAATGTCAAAATTATGTCAGAAGGAAAATATGGAACTGACGCATCTTTAGGACTTCAGAGATAAATATCCACTGGTGATGCACTGCAGGGTCAGTGCCTGGATCACATAGCCTTTGAAAGAAGAAACACAGATTTTCTACACGAGTCCCATATTTGCAGTTGGAATGATGCTTAAGTTTGGATCCACAGTCAGTCCACTTGTCATGTTTCTGCTGCACAATGCAGCACAGATTTTAAACCCTTGGTTGTAAGTTACCTTTAAATCTTCACTTCAAGACCTGAGAGACAGGGAAGCATTAGTGATAACCAATGACGTGCTGGTATCTGGAGAAAGGGAGGTCAGAACTCAAATAAAACTCAAGAAAACAAAGGACTGAAAGCCCATGTTTACCCAAACCTAGGAACTTGTATGTCAGTAGTAGCTGCATGTGAATTGACCTTAAAATTCTTTGAAAATCCCACACTTCAAAGAAATTCTTCAGCTCAATCAAAACACATTCAGGTTTTGGTTAGTTTTACATCAATGAGTAGATATCTTCTTAGATTAGAAATCTTAAACTTGGGATATCAGCCCCAAACTGCATCAGATCTTGCCTCTATGAGAAGTTTTGGAGTTAGACATATTGTTAAAAATATTGATTATTTCATCAATTACTTGTAAGAAGAGAAACAAAGAGAGGCGAGGAGAAGCGTAGCAAAATGATATTTGAAAAAAGATGATGGCAAGAAGTGCTTTGAATGTTATACTCTTGAACGAAACAATACAAAATTATTTTTCAAACCAAGCTTTTTTCTTAACTCATGTCCCTTTAAAGGCTGTTCTTTCTAGTTTATAAAATGGATCTAGCAACTATTTTTTCTTGTGTAAAGTGCATGAACTGCAAACATCAATTCAGCTGTAGCTGAAAGAACTACAAGTTGAAACTTGTTCCTGTACCAGAAATGAAGTGTAGCCTCAAGTATTAGTTTAGATGAAGTTACACTCCAGTCTGAGTATTTCGGGCACATCTTGAACCAAGCTTGGTGGTAACTAGATGAAAATATTTTCCTTTCTCTTGATATTAAGCCACAACACTTATGATTCTGATGAAAAGTTTGAAAAGACATATATTATTCCAAGCTAAGTATTTGTCATGTTGTTTGAGTTGAATCCAAAATCTTGAAATAGCCTTTCTATTAACATGTCTTTGGAGTCTTAAAAAGCCTGGATTTTTTGCTTTTTGAATTTCCTCATTTTTATATAAATTCCACTGAATTTTTAGCCATTGTAAATCAGACATTCATGGTCTGGAGCATATGTACAGTTCTGAGGTTCCAGAACTTGGTATCATATTTAAATCCCATCTCCACTTCCCTTTTGTGCTATCGTTTGCCTCCCAAGACCTTCCTGGACACATCTTCACATATCTGAAACACCGATGCTAAACTACCTTAAGAATGGCTCATTGCTGAAGCTGACAGGGAATATTTTCTTACAGCATCCATCACACAGCACCTCAGCTATACCAAATTCTGATTGTGCAGATTATAATCTGTCTGCATCCTGTGCACTGTCCAGGATCAAAGTGCACATGGAATTTTAACCATATCAGAATCCTGAATACCTTAAGCAATGCAATGCTGTCTTGTATATCAAACACTTCAAAGAAAATGAAGATCTTATTTTTTTCAAATATATCAATTAACTTATTCAGATGACATTTAGCTATCATCTGAAGTAATTATATGGCTTCCATTAGTGTATAGTTTTATATATTCGTTTGCACAACTGTTCAAAGAGGCTTTGAGAAACTGGGGGCTAGATTTATTCCACCTGATTTTATGCATTTAGTTGAGAGACTAAAATAAAAGTCTAGTCGCCTTGAGCTCTGCCTTCAGGACAAAACATGGATAGATGTCTCCAAACAATTATTTAGCTCACAGATGGGGTGGATGACTCTCTGGAAGTGCCTTTTTCTCCAACAGCTACTGGGGTGAATCAATTGCTATGTGAATTAGACTCCTCTGCAATAGATTGAATGTTTCTGGACCTAGAAGACATGTGTGGCACAGCTCAGGATGAACAGAACCCAGAAAACCCCCCATGTGTTTGTTAAATTCTGCTCTGGTTTCTTCTCCTCACATTGTCCTATTGACTCTGTTTATTTTTAAAGTTACATTCTATTACCTGGTAACTAAGGGTGAACTGTATTTAAAGACATGAAGAGGTTTTCCATATGATACTGCCTGCTCTGAGACATCCCATAGCAGCTTACAACTTCTTTCTATAAAGTCAAAAACAAACGAACACTGTTCAATACACTGTTATCTCGCTTTCTAAGTACAATTTCAATAAATATATCCATATTAAAAATCTAATACAAAATAGTAGAGAGTGATACCTACATGACTAAATATATAAAAAATGGGATAATCAGCCTACTAAAAAATTCTGAAGGAATATGTTTCTGAACAGAAACGTGTTTTGATCAATATTATTTATATTAAATAATGTCTTGATTTGAAGAACTGAAATTAAATCTTTGACGTAGACTGATATTTCCATTTCAAAATGACCTTCAAGAAAAGCTATTTATTTTTCAAACATAGTAAAAAGGTTGTATAAGAACTGATGTATATTCCTATTGGTTTGGTTAATTTTAAAATATTTTTGACATTTTTACTTTTACAATTCCAGTCTAAATCATTCAATATTTATTCATTCAGTGATATTTAACTTGTGCCATCACTCGTAATGGAGATCCAATTTTCAATGTTAGCATTTTTGCATAGAAGAACAAGCTCACCAATTTTTTTTGGTATTATTTTTTTTTTAAATAACATTCAAAGAAGAAATGGCTGAAACAGGAAGCTAAATTAGGTAAATTAAACCAGGATTTGTCTTATGTTCTGATATAAACTACTGCGACATAAGTGTACTCTAGCACAGTAAAGTTTTCCTTTGATGTTGACCATGCAGGCCAGTCACCCAGATGATAAACACATTTTTCTCTATTAATATCTAAGGTTAAATTATGATCTGCTTAAAACAGTCATGATAGAAGTCATGATATAAGTCCATCAATGATATAAATTCTAATATTACTGATGTCAATAGACATGTTCTGAAGATAGTTTCAGTTAGTTTAGTCTAGTTTTCTGTTTGTTTTTTTTTTTAAGTGTCATCATTGCTAAGCAATCAGAACTCCTGGAGCACTAAATACCAAGGAACTTTTTGATTCATTTTTCCAGTGCAAATATATAAGGACCTTTGTTAATCATAAGCATAAGCATATATCAAAGATGGTGGATTCATTTGGAACTACTAATTTAGTGGTTGGCAAACTTTATTATTTTTGAGAGTCCCCACAAATTACTGATGTATGTTTTGTTTTGTTGTTGTTTTCCTTTTACTCTTTTAAGTGCACAGCTAGACATTTAACTTTCAGTTTACCCACAAAACAACTAAGATGAGAAGATATGGAAAGTTCCATACATCTGGCTATTTATAGTATCACAACATTTTTACAAAGCCTACAGTTAAACTGTGGAATTTAGAGCTGTAGGATGTAGCACATGTATAAAACCATGCATAAGGCCAAAAAGGAAAAGAAAAAAATGAAGGAAGAGAATTCTAATGTACTTCATACAACAAAGAAGACATTTACAGCTCAGAAAGTTCCTATGCACTCAAACAGTTGATATCTGGGAGAACATATCTGGAAAATGTTTGTCCTAATCTTATTTACTTCTTCAGGCAGCACTGGAAAAAAAAAGGACATTGGGCTAGATATACCATGGTGTGACATGCTTTGGATTCTCTTCTGTTCGTTCTTCTGCTCACTACTTGAAGGGATCAGAGATCAAGCCTTTTCTCATTCACACCTTGGCCTCTCTGCTGTGAATGCCCACAGAGGTCTCAATTAATAGCAATTTCAATGATAACTTGAGTGATGGGCTCCCTCATGGCTGAATTCTCTACTGATCAAAGTCATCATTGCTCTATTAACTACAACACAGCAATGTCAATTTATACTAGGAGTGAGTAAAGCCCCGCATTATTGAAACAGGTCTGTAGTGACTACATTCATTTTAAATAGGGTAGCAGGATCACACACAACAGCATTTGTTATCAGTTGTTGTGCAGGAAGAGGTTGAAAGCTTCACCCTTGAGCAGAAATGGCATTCTCTTTAACTTATTCAAATGACATAGAGCTATCAATGGGAGTGAGAAAAGAGTTTCATGAAGAATGGACAGATTTCTGTAAAAGTTTGTTTAAAATAAATAAACTATTCTCAGATGAGAATAGCAAAGAATTATACTATTTATTTGTATTCCATCTTAGCTAAAAATTACCACATTTGGATAAAGGCAAATGGGTAGCCAATTAGCTGAAATCCTTTACAGTTTTTTTTTCAATATTTCCTGATATGCCTTCCTTAATCCCCTCTTTGAAATGTATTTTCACTTTTCAGCAAGAAATAAATAGCACAAGTAGCAAGTTGTAAGTTTTTTTTTCCCCTGCTTGAAAAATAATGCTGAAGGAATTGTTTTGCAGTTGAAAATTAATGTAACCCATTATGTCCAGGAAATTTCTTCTATATATTACTTGCCAAGTCTTTGGTCCTCGCGAAGAAAATAATTTTAATTTATCTCATTTTTCACAACTGAGCCAATGATTGTTTAACCTAAAGTGCCATTGTGACTAAGTAGAGAAATATCAGAGTTCTTGGTCATTTTATTGGAGCTCAGCTATTAAGTCCACTAAGTTAGCACTGAGAATCACAGAAATTGCCCCTTCAGAAGTAAAAAGTCCTACAGAATGTAACAGAGGATGAAAATATTTCATTTAGCTTTTTTTGCACTGCTTTAGATCATTAAATAGAAAATTATATTTTTGTTATAAAACTCAGAATGGTTAATAAAAACAAGCTATAGAAAGGCTATAATTTTAAATTAAATGTTATAAATGTTTGGAGTTAATTTCTTAAATGTTTATGTATTTGTTAGCCCTTTCATAAAACTATTATTATTGTTTTATTGTTATATCCTTGCCACAAAGGTCTTACAACCTCTAAGTGGAAATGTGGTCCTGATATTAGCTCTGGAGACTGTAAAGTATTGTTGATTTAATGTACATGGTTAGTATTTCCAAATTTCCCTTGAGAATTTAGAAAAATGCCATCTACTAAGTTTTGTGGCTGAGGTCCTACTGTAGGTATGCATGCTTGTGTTCAACTTTATGTGCTTTTAGCTGTTCCTCTCAAATAAATAGCTTAGAGCTATAACTCAAGCCAATTGACAATTCTGACCTGCAATTTTTGTCAATAGTCTGAAATTCACCTATGGAAATTTGGCTCTTCTGCCAAGGTAGTAATGAAAAATATTCAACTTTCCGTCTGTTGTATTATGATAAAAATTCAAAAGCACAAAATATAAGAATAGCACTGTAGTTTCCCAAATCAGAGGCAGATTCCCTTTGGAGTTGCCTTTTGCCAAGTTATTTAAATGTGACTTCATTGAAAGTAACGGAACTATATTATTTTTTACAACAACTTTGGAACTAAGCAAATGTAACATTTTCATAATTTCTAAGTGACAAGGGACACATTTTTCTTGTGGTACTAGATGCATCTTTAAAAATCAGAATGATAAGAACAGGAAAAACCTCAAGGAAAAGGTTGATATAGAAATGAAATGTATCCAAATGATCCAGTAAAATATTTTGATTTATTATGAAAATGCTGAATAATCTAGTTTTGTGAGTTGCACTTTTATTTTTTTTTCAACTCAGCATGGCAAAAATTCAAGGATGATACCTCAAAAATATTTTCAAGTCTGTTTCTTGCCCATTTTTATCTACTAGGTGCAGAGGGTTTAGGGATATAACTCTTTTCTGTCCTTTTGGCATTACAAAGAGAAAGAAGCAACTGGTTAGAGCCTTCCCAACATGTTGAGCTATCTTGTGCAGCATGAGAAAAACCTAAAAAGAAATGAGTACCATTGTCACAAGGTTTTATTTAATGAGTGTCATAACAATGTTAATCTCAGATAAAAGCGGAATTCTTTTTCAAGAAAGGGTGAAAATGTCATCTTCAGATTTGCAAAAGGATTTTGTATAGGAGATTTATTTGAGTATGATACATCTACCCCAATGTTAGGACCAGGGCAGCAGCAATATGAAGGGGACAGTCTAGGCTTGCTCTCAACACTGTCTTGCCCAAAGGCTTTGTATATGTCATGGTTTAGGGAGAGTGCATAACTGAGCAATATGATGCCCCGAAAAGGGGGCTAGTCAAAATAAGGACTGAGAGGGCTTCTCACCACTTAAAAAGTCATGGGCAAAAGAAAGACTCATCAAAGGAGAAAAAAAAAACAAAACCAAAAAACAAACACTTTTGTTACCAACAACATCAGAGTAGAACAGTGAGAGATACAACCAGATCTTAAAATCAAACAACTTCCCCCCACCCCTCCCTTCTTTCTGGGCTCAGCTTTTGTACCCAGTTTCTTCACCTCCCCGCTTTTGCCTAGGGCGCAGGGGGAATGGGAGTGAGGCTTGCAGTCAGTTCATGCCATGCGGTCTACTGCCGTTCCTTTCTCTTCTGAGGGTAGGGGAGGACTCCTCCCAGCCTTTCTCTCTGCTTCCACATGGCATCCTTCTCACAGGAGAAAAAGTCCCCAAAAGTCCAAAATGAGTCTGCCCACAGCTGCAGTTCCCTCATGCACTAAACTGCTTCAGCCCAAGTCCACAAAGCTCCAATCTGGGTCCGCCCACAGTCACAGTTCCCTCACACACAGACTGCTCCAGCACACATGTCCTGGAGTCACGGCTTCCTCAGGAGCAGCCATCTGCTCATGTGGCTCTGCCCCAACCGGTCAATTTCTATAGGCTGTAGGTGTGTCAATATGGCAAGACTGCACAGGTTGCAGGGAAAACTGGCTCTGCACATTTCCCATCCTTTCTCTCCTTTCTTACTTCAACCGACCTTTGGTGTTCTTCAACGTTATTCTCCTCAGGCCCCACTCCTTTCTCTGCTGCAGGTCCGTTCTGATGGTTCTGTTAAGTTCCTGGTTTTTTCTCTTTCAGGCTGGAACTGCAGCGGGGCTTAATCTTAAATTGGAGTTGGGCTGGCCCAGTCCAGCCAGGCAGGGCTGGGGCTGTGCCACCCACACCTGGGGCAACGCTGGTCAGGGCTGGTGCAAGAAAGGGGGAGTGTGTGCTGCACCCCTTTAAATATACTTGAATTCACAGGGGCACTGATTGACTTGGCCCTGGTCAGAGACAGGTCTGACATTGGAAAGAGAGGAGCTTTTCAGGTAGCTACTTACAGGTCTATTGCCCTCCCCCACTACCAAAACCAAAACCAAAAACCCCTCACAGAAAACCCAATACAATATATCATGCAGAGAAAAAAGAGGTGGTGTAGGTCACAGTATTTTTTATTCATTTTTACCATTATCTGGTATAAACCTATGTTGTTACTAGCAAAAAGAAAGCAATAAATAGAACTATAAAAATAAGTAAAATTTATCAAAACTAGGATTTTAAAAATAGGAGGAGAGGAAGAGATAAAGAACATATCCTCATGTTTTCTCCATGCTTTGCTGGAAATAGTCATTTTAATGAATATATACATGAAATATGAGCAGGAGAAAGCAAGAAATTCCATCAGAGAGTGAAAAAGAAAAAGAAAGAGAAAGAAAGAGAAAGGGAAAGGGAAAGGGAAAGATGAGAAAAAGAGAAAGAGAAAGAGAAAGAGAAAGAGAAAGAGAAAGAGAAAGAGAAAGAGAAAGAGAAAGAGAAAGAGAAAGCAAATATGCCTAAACATTTGATGCAGACTTTTAAGGCCAAAAAGGAATTTAACAGCCTTTCTGAACAGAAAGTATGATGAAATTTGATCTTTAACCACACCAAATATTAGTGGTGCCTTTCTAAAATAAGAGCAAAAAAATGCAAATGAATTTAAGTCAGATGAAAATCTTTGATTATACAATGCATTAGTCAGATCCACACTTAGATTACAGCGATCAGTTCTGGTCATCACATTATAACATAAAATATTGAAACTCTTGACAAGGTAAAGAGACAGGAGATGAGTTTGATCTTAGGCTGTGATTATATTGTATTAATGACTTCCTATCATATTACTGGCTTCTCTATCTTATTAGAGAAACACTATTTCCCAATTGAGTTAGAAGGCAGACAAAAGACACAGAATTTTAGAAACTGTTATTATTGCCTTTTTAGCATTACTTTTCATAAGCTGTATATCCTTATTTAAAGAAAAGGAAATTAAATTAGGCTATATATTTCAATTGGTATAGTGTGATTCACTGATCAATAAACCTAAACATGAGCAGGGGATTACATATGCAAGACATTCAGTCAAAATATCTCATGCTGCATCCCAGGAAGAAGAAGCCATGCACAAATGAAATAGAAGGCAGCCTTTAAATATGAAGGCAGTGTGCCAAGAATATAATTTCATTCCCTGATAAAGTTATACTGACTGACTGGTACTTGGTTACTGAAGTCTAGGTAAGTCACACTGTGAAATGTGTAGTGGCTAAATTGTTCTTATCTGTGACCCTGCCGCACTGTTATTCCTCTGAATTTCACCTACCAAGAGAAAAGAAATGAATCATGGAGACAGCATAATGCACACCCTAAGTCAAAGGTAGCTGAAAAAATCTTCAGTGCCATAAGAATTTTTTATTACTGGTAGAATCAGTATTATCCCATAGAAGAACAAGTAGTCAGTATGGGACAGCCTTGCATTAGCGCAGGGTGTTACTCAGCCCACCTTTGAGAACCTGGCCTGCCCTGAAGCTCCACATGCTATAGTTCTCCTCAACATGGAAGCTCTGAGTGAGAAAAATCTTCTCAGGACTAAACCAGAAAACTAACATTCAGAGCCCTTAGTTCCACTACTCTTTCTGTGAAAGATTTCCTGCTTCTTTTTAGCCTTTAATGTTGCAAGAAATTCCATGTAGCACTAATACTCATATGCTTAGGTACAAATATATTGGTTAGAGAAATAAATATGAACAAACATATAAGCTTGCTTAATTAGACACTTCCTGTCATCAGGAAATTGGATTAATATTTCTTCTGGGAAGATAATACTTGAGAAATTTTAGGAAACTGTGAAATTAAAGCTCTAACTTGGTCAAAGGACATCACATCATGTTATGGTTTAAGGGTTACCAGCCTGAAAGGGAAGGACTCATGATGTCTGTAGGACCCTGGGGGGTCCGATATCAGTACTGTTCTCTTCCCTTTCCAGCCACAGTCTATAAAAAACCAAGGAAGCCCGAGGTTTTCGCGGGCTTTTCCTGGCTTCCTGGGCTGCTTCCTGTTGCATCTCGGGACAGCTGGGCCTGACTCCACGTGCTCGGCAGCATCCACCACCACCCGCTCCCAGCACCACTGTGGTCCCTGGTGACGAGTCACAGCAGTCACAGCAGCCACGACGCACTGCTCGGACATTTCCACTCGGGACTGCTGGGATTGGGTTTTGTATATTGCTAAATATCCTTTGTTCCTTATTAATTCCCTTTTCCTTTCCCCTGTTGTTTTTCATTAAACTTGTTACAGTCTTAGCTTCCAACCTGTGCAAAGCATCTTTCTTCTCTATTCCCTCTTTTTTTTAATCCTCCTCCTGGGAGTGTAGGGGAAAATAGAGAGAGAATCCTGCTCTCTGAGCCTTAAATGGAGACACACCAACATTTCTTTTTCCCAAGAGAAGGGTTAGAAACTGCTATTACAGTTAGAGAAAGGTAATCAAGATATGAAAATTATAGTTTTGTACTGGGAATTTTCATCACTTATTAACAACTTCTCATGACTATTTTACTTCATTTATTTTCTCTTGTTTGAGGAAAAGCCAGTTATTTTCCTTTGACACCAATGGGAATTTAGAGTTATATACTTTGAGCAGAAACAAAGATTTTCTTCTACAAGAACACTTTTGCCATTTAATATGCTTCCTCTTCATCTTAAGGTAGTTTTTAAAATTAATTCGTAGTACCATTTTTTAAATGAGATACAAAGACTTCATGCTGGGAAACATAAAATACACTAAGGTTAATGTTATTCTTATGAGCATTTGTCTTTGTTCATTAGGCAATGGAAAAGCCTATTGAAAGAGATCCTCCAGAGGGTGATTTGGGATGCTCTCTGGAGTCTGAGTTGTCTTATAGAGAGATGTATCTCTCATCATCAGTGTAGAAGAAAGCTGGACATTAACCATATCAGTCAATGTGAATACCCCATGTTGTCCTCAAAATGAGAAGGGGTTGGGAAGAAGAAAAAGGACAAGCAGGGGAAAACATGGTAATAAGGCTCAAACAGTAACAAAAACCACCACCATAATAAAAGACAATCAAATGGATAGACTCACCCTTCTCCCCACTCCTTATGTCCAAAAATACTTAGAATGCAAAGTCAAGCATTTAAAGGTTAGAAAATTTCTGGTCGGGATCATCTCTAGCTGATTTAGCTAGCTAAATCTCAGCTTCTTGTAGCTGTGGGAGATGGGTTTTCTCAGATCACCTGATGAAGTAGAATACAGATCAGCTAAAATAAGTTTTTCTTTAGTTCCAAAGGTCATTGCTCAGAGTACAATGACACCACAGGCAATGGTCATTGAGATAATGGATGATGAATGGAAATCAGTCTTACCTGCAAAAACGTGGCATTGATCCTTTACAACCAAAAGATGATCCCAATCATGGAAATGACAGTGCACAGGCACAGATTTACCAAGGAGTTGAGAGTGCTGTAGTCTTTTACATTGGAAATCTCCATTTCAAGTGATGAGAAAGAACTCATCTGTGTCGCAGCTCCACCAAACTTTAATACACTCAGCATCAGTGAAGTCAGTACCTTAGGCCCTTTGCTTATCCTACCTAAACGTAGTAGATTGCTTTATATTCCTTATTTTATTTTTTTATTTTTTTTTTGGTAGCAAGCAGATGTTTAAACTCTTTTTCAAGTGTAATAATTCTTTCAGCCTTTATTTATAGTCACCGCTGTGTTTTGAATTACATAGGACTAGACTGCAACAGTCATATTTAAATTCACAAGAAAGTGTGTTTAGGAGGAAGAAGGATTAAACCCTTCCCTTTGTCCTACTTAGTGTTGCTGGAGTTGGATAGGGAATTACAGCAGCTGCTCACCCACTATTACACCCACTGAGGAGGTGTCTTGGCTCCAGCCTTAACTTATTCATTACTCAGAGAAGCTGTCCAAGCACAAAACAGCAACTAAGTGCTATGCGGTAACTTTCTGCCTCAGAGTGGTAGGCAACAGGAAATGATCATGCCCATCCAACCTTCAGTGATTTCTGTGGTTTGTTCTAGGTAGTGTGGCAGCATGTTGAGTCGTGAAGTAGACAGTTATGGGTCCCTAAAGTTGTGAGCCAGCCTGTAGCACACATGTTCCGTGTCTCTGAGCGGTCTCCTGTTGCTTGCTTTCTGCCAAGAGTCTCATTGCAGGCATTTAACTTGTGTGCTTAGATGCTGCAAGGCACAATTGAATAGAATACAATCCAATAAAGCAACAAAGCAAACCAAAGAATACAGCAGTGGGAGAATAAATATTCCAGGGAACTCACACCAAGGTTACACGTTTAACAGTCTTCCACTTTATTGTCAATCATTTGAATCTCTTAGAGTGAGGGCAGACATTTTTATAGCACTTTCTGTTTAGCATTGGACATTTGAAGTGGCATAGCAGAAAGGAAGGTGAGTTTTTAGCTATAAATTGTGTTTTGCAATGCGAAAGCTATGTAGTAATGAACAAGTTTTTTTCTGTTTCCATTTTTCTTCTTTACCCAAGAAAGGACCAAATAATTCTGAAAACACATAGGAAGTCAATGTCAAAGTAATAGAAAATGCTGACATTTTATAATATCTTTTGGAGAAAGTTTTCTAAGCCTTAGTTTTCAGAATCTATTCCTCCAATGTAGATAAACCAGGAGGCAAGGAGCACGGGTGATGTCCTTCATACTGATTGAAAAATTGAATCTCATTAATATGAAAAGAGCAGTTGCTAAATATTTTTTTCATCATCAGAATAACTGTATTTTTTTCAGGTTGTTATTTAGAATTATTATTATTGGTAATAACCCTTAGTGATACTTTCACATATATACAGTGCTTTTTCTCTCAGAAGGTCCCAGTGCCCAGGCACTAGAATCACTTCCCTAATCATGGGGATGCAGCCTTGATTTTTATCTTTGACCTGTGATGTTGCATAGCAAACAAGGAGACAAATCCCATGAATACTAAAGCATTTTGTGCAGTTCAATTTGGTCTTGTGAGCAAAAAACTTCAATTTCAAGCTCTGATATGAAGGAGCGGAATAGCACAGTCTAACTTGGAATATTTCAGAAACTTATCAGTGATGTATCTGCCCTGTTAAAAAGTTAAGCTTGCTCTTAAATATACATCTATGTGACTTAAGCTTTGCTTTCAAGAAATGAACCATCTAGTCGGGTCATTCATCTGTGTCCTTTCTACATTTTAAAATGAGGGAAGACGCCAGGACATGCATAGCCCCAGACAGAGGTCAATACCTAAGAGCCCTGTCATGAAGAACTCTCTATAGTCATTCTCCAGTGAATGTACAGGAAGACAAGCCTAATGAATTATCCAAACACCCAATTTTTAGAGGTATAAAATTAGTTAAACTGTTTCTTACCTTAGCCAAGAATATTGTTTTTCAGAATCCTTGTTTTTTGACTGTAGATCATATATGGAATACTTTATATAGATACAAGCACACACACATGTATGTGTCTGTTTAAATCTCATTATGCAAAGATTTATAGTAATTATGAATTTATAAGCTTAAGGTATTTAAGAAAGTACTTAAGAAGAGAACTTGTTCTGATTTTAGCTGGGATGGAGTTAATTTTCTCCATAGTAGCAAGTATGACACTATGTTTCGAATTTGTGCAGCGAATAATGTGATAACACACTGATGGTTTAGTTGTTACCAGGCAATGTTTACCTTAAGCCAAGGACTTTTTCACTTCCTCATACTACTGTTGTCCTCTCAGCTCCTCTGCAAGAAGTTGAGAGGAGGCACAGCCAGGACAGCTGACCCAAACTGGTCAAAGAGATGTTCCATGCCATAAGATGCCATAGAGAGCATGTTATTGTTGTTGTTGTCGTTGTTGTTGTTATCATTGTTGTTGTTGTGGTGGTGGTATTATTATTGTTGTTGTTGTTTTTATTATTATTACTATTACTACTATTACTATTATTACCATTAAACTGTTCTTATCTCAACCTACAAGTTTTTCTTTCTTCCAATTCTTTCCCCCATCTCAGTGGACTGGAGGAGGTAAGCAAGTGCTTGCATGGTGTTTGGATGCTGGCTGGTGTTAAACCACGACAGCACTTCTCACAGATGACTAAATTTTGGAAATATGGAACTTGTCCCAAGTTTTCCATCTGAGGAAAAAATGCATGCAAATCAACCAATAATGTGGAAAAAAAAAAGAAGAAAAAAACCGCCAACAAAACAAATAACCCCTCAAAACCATAACATGACAAGAAATATATGTATTTGTAATTATAGATATTCATTTGTTAGATAAATATGATTGGCTGAAGTATAAAGCACTAACAGCTGAAGTGAATGTGTAACCTTTTCACAATTTATATTTTCTAATGAAGATAATTGCTCAAGGAAAAAGCTTTATGAAAGAGGAAATCCAAAACCATTAATGATCTTGAAGCTGAGTTATGTTTCCATTTATCTGTGAACTTGAGCTTAAATGTAAGTTTTACACTGACTTGACTGCAGCTGTCACATGAACTTCCCACTTTGTAAAATATTAGAACATGGGGAAAGACACTGAGAACACCTTTGTGCCTGAAGGAAGAGGGCAGGCTGAGTACAGTAGGTTTACTCTCTTTGGAGGAAAAAAAAATAATAAAGGAAAAAAAAAGCATAAGCAGAGGTAAAAGAACTTACTTTGTTACAATAATGTGCAGCTTGAATACTTTTTATTTCAGAAACAGAAAGTTGAATCTTCTGGATTTTTTATTAGAAGGAAAGACTTCCAATGGAGATCTCAATTTTCCATGTTTATTTTATATATAGATATACATAAACACACAAGCACATAATTTTAACAATTGAGCAGCAAAAAAAAAAAGAAGTAATCAACTCAGCTAATAATCACTTAATATTTTCTAAATACTGCAGAGTTACTACTAGGAGCCAGTGGAAAATTCCTATGGAAGCAGTTCTTCAGTGGCTAAGAAAGACTTTATTTTTTAAAAAACTTCACCTATACTAAAGGTGGGGTAAGGAATGGAGAATGATGAGGAGGCAGGATTATAGAATTATAGGTATATTTATATTATAAACTGGCACAGAACCCTGAGATAGCCTTTTTGAGGCTACCATAAATGGACTGCTTGAATCTCCCAGTAATCCCAAAACAGTAACAATTCAAAATATTTTTATAATACACCTGCACTAAAAGTATAAGTATATCCAGGATTGCTCTTTGGCACTGATATGAACAGGAATGAAGCAATCATGATGTGAAAAGCTCTGTAATGCTTCAAAACAGGGTGTCATGCTGAGATTGCTTATTGAGAGGAAATTCTTTGGAGGAAACTATCTTAGGACCATTAATTAAGCTCAAGTGTCTGTGCATCTGGCACTGTTTAATTTAGTATAGTAGACTTAGACTTTAGGACTGTTCTACTAATGCAGCAGAAATGGGAATCATTAGGGCTCATGATTAAATCATGACCCAGACCAAGCCACTCAAGAATAATTCTTGGTGTGAGATGTTAGTACAAGAAATGGTGAAAAGAACTGTTTAGATTGCAGGGGGATCAATGGAGAGGAGCCACATGTTTCAGACATTCCTCCTATTTTGAGCAGACTTCTCCACTGTAAGTTCAGATAAATAGGATGAGGACTCTGTAAAAAAGGAAGAAAAATGGAAGTTTAGAGTCTTGGACATTTTTGGTGTCCAAAGAAAACTGAGAGATAGAAGGGCAAAGCAAGCAGGAAATTAAGAAAGTACAGTTAGAAAACTGATTTGAAGAAGCTGAGGTTTGTCAGAATTGGACATTTCCTGGTTAGCTTCATGTCACGATTTGAGGGGTAGAAAGAGCCCCAGATCACATTGAATCTTTTTGAAATGTACTTGCTCTAATCAGAACCAAATTTTATAACTTGTTGATAGCCAATTTACCAGCAGCTTCTTTACAACCCAGCAGCTATTCAGACAAACAAATTGCAAAAAGCTGAGAGAGGTAAGAAATAGGAAGAAGAAAGCACATTCACAGACAGCACTGAGAACAGGACATATTGTTCTACTGATTGTTTCTTTAAGCATGGATAATCATGTACAATGATGTATTCACTTTAAGAGGATTCTCCACGTGTAAAATGTTCTTGAAAGATTTAAACACCGTGAACGATCCAAAACTCATCATAGTGTCACGGGAACAGGGGCAACTTAGAAAGCAGCTACAAAAAAAAAAAAAGGAAAGTACAAGGGAGACAGTAAAGGAGAAGAGAGTTTTGCAATTTGATGCAGACACTATTAAGGATATTCTGAGTAGGACCAAACATCCTTGACTGATGCAGTGAAGGTTAAGCAGTCTTTTGGACAAAGGAAAGCATCTCTCAGGATGTTCTCTTTGAGTGATTAAAAGTCTGGCTAAGCTAGGGTGGCTGCAAATATGAGAACAAAAAATTCCCAGAACGAAAATCAGCAAAATAATTTGTGCTATTTAGGAGAGGTACTAAGGAAGAGATGCAAATGATCTCCAGTGTGTATAGATCAGAAAGCTCACTGAAAGTGACAAATACAGTTCAAATAAATAATTTCTCTGTCACTTTCAGCAACACTTTTCTCTGCTTTTTCTTCCCTCTCTTTTTTTAAAATCTTTTTCTTTCCTTTCCTTTCCTTTCCTTTCC
>NW_010162054.1:0-4383 GCF_000695765.1 Mesitornis unicolor | reverse complement strand
CACCGACTTCTGCTTCCTGAGGAGCAGTGGGCCCCTGCCCGGCGCCCCTGGGGCCTTGCAGGCGCTCCCGGGCCTCTGCGCGCACTGGGTTGGCTCCCAAGGCCTTGTCTGCAGATTTTCATCCAGATACAACGCATTGTTTTGGTAAAGAATTTGTTGCAACATAGTGCAGTTGTGCGCATTTAAAAGGTTTGCTTCTCCAGCAGAGAAGTGCCAAACGACACATGTTTAAAACGCACATTTTAAAGGCTGCTCATTTCCCAACGCTGCTGCAGTGTCCCCAGGAATCACGGAATGGTTTGGATTGGAAGAGATCGTCTTCCTCTAAGATCATCTAGTCCAACCCCTCTGCCATGGCAGTTCTGGTTTTGGGGAAGGCAGAGGCTGAACGTGTCCAATGCCATCCATTTGTGCCCCCTACTGGTTTCTCTCTCCGCAAAGAGCGTCTTTTTGTGCGCAGCTGCATCTGACCCACTTCTGTGCCTGCATCCAGACCATGCTAGCAGAGCACAGGCAAAAAGCACCAGTCCTTGCCCTGATAAATTCCCACTTACTTCATGTTGAGGGCTTACCTGCACTGAAAATAAAGGCAGAGTTTTTCCTGCCTACAGGCGGAGAAGCTCCAAGCAACACCTGGGCTTGATTAATACCAGGGGTTCGTTGCTGCATTTTATGCAACCATCCATATGAGTCAGCACACCTTCGTTTCTGCTCCTGCTTCTCATGTAAGGAATACGCTGGAAAGCTGATAGAGAAATCTGGGGGTTCACATAATTCTTAGTATATTTTTATTTTTAAAAGGGAAGACTTTGATGCTTTAGATCATGTATCTATGATTTGTAGAAGTCCCACAACTGGTAATATTGCCAAAGAAATTACATTCCACTAGAAAGAGAATTTCCAGGTTCCCCCTTGTTTTAAAGTACTACTGGCATGGCCACAAAGTAATTCTGTTTTGGTTTTTTTTAATAGATGGACAGACATGTCTTGAAATGTAACTGACTTCATGTTAAACTGCAAAATCATTATGTAACTTGACAGCTGACAGTTCAAGCTTGTTTAGAAAAAGAAAGTGTGTGATTTTATTAACAGTTATGTATTGGGTGTTGATTTCAAAAATGGAAAACCAAAAGGAACATTTTCATTATATTTTGCTGTATTACTTCAGAAAAGGAAAAAATGCTGTGCAAGCTCATAAAAAGTTATGAGGTGTGTGGTGAAGATGCCTTAAAAGCACAGCAGTTTCAGAAATAGTTTGCTAAATTTTGGTCTAGAGATTCTGATATTAAAGATGCATTATGCTCAGGAAGGCAAATCAAAGTTGATAACAAGAAAATAAAGAAATGTATCTACTCCAATCGGGGTTAACAACACAAGAGATTGCTGATAATCTGAACATATCAAAATCGAGCATTAAGACCCATTTAAAACAACTTGGATACGCTGGGAAGCTCAGTATTTGGGTACCCCAACAATTCAGAGAAATTCATCTCACCAAGCATGTTGACATCTGCGATTCTCTCTTGAAATGTGAGGAAAACGATCCATTTTTTAAACAGATGATTAGCAGGCACTGAAAATGAATTGTCTACAACAACAACGAGGGAAAAAGACTAGAGCAAGCGTGATGAGCCAGCTCAAAGCTCTTCAAAAGCAGATATGCACCAAAGGAAGGTTCTGCTGTCAGTCTGGTGGGATTTCACAGGTATTGTGCATTGTGCATTGCTTCCAAGGAACCAAACCATTAATTTGGACACGTACTGTCATCAACTGGGTAAATTAAATGATGCCGTCAAACAGAAGCATCCAGAATTGGTGAACTGCAAAGGTGGTGTGTCTCTCCAAGAGAACACCAGCCCACAGACAAGTTTGGTCACCCATCACAAATGGCTGCAGCTCAGATGAGATGTGTTACCACATCCACCGTATTTGTCAGACCTGGCACCATCAGACTGCCATTTGTTTTGTTCTTTACAAAGTGCCTTGAATGGTAAAACCTTCACTGCTGCTGAGGATGTCAAATTGTTCTTGGAACTGTTTTTTGCCAAAAAATATAAGAACTTTTTTGAGCACAGAATCATGAAATTGCCTGGAAGACGGCAAAAGATAATTGAACAGAATGGACGCTATATTGGTTAATACAGTTTTTGTTTCCCATGAAAAATTTGCCTTTCATTTACCCAGAAAAAAATGCAACTAGTTTTTGGCCAACCCAATAGTTCCGGTGCTGCTGGCTCAGGTGGAGTACTACTCCTGTGAAGAGAAAATTTAAGATGTTTAAATGTTACTTAACTGTCTGACTTAGAGCACTGCATTCATCCTGTTTGCCAGCAGTAACTGCTCTCAAACAAATATGCGGGTGTTATAAGATTACAGATTGTTCCTAGGTTCAAATCTAGTTTTATAAGAAATTCGGTTTTGGTGGACTGAAGAGACTTCCACAAACTAATAGTTCTGAAAAAACCCCACTAATAGCTCTTGACACCTAACCCATACAGGCAGCTTTAGAGAAGTTAAGTAGCAGCAATTTGCAAGAACAGAGTTGAACTTTATTGACTTCAGGTGATTGAGATTACTTGCAGATGGGAAACTTAGAGAAGTTATAAAACACCTGAGCATTAAGTGAGGTGGGTTTTTTTTTAAGGGTAAGTAGTCTTGGTGGTGGATACGGCAGCAGTAAGAATGGCTTTTGGGGGAAGAAGGTTGTACAGGTACATTTAGTCTTTTTAAAACAGTATTGATCGTGTTGTGTTTGAATTTGGGCTGTCAAGAAAGAAAAGTGTGAGGTTTGTTGCTGTACCTTCATAGTTCTCATGGACTGAATGGAAACTGGCTTTGTGGGTGCTGTGTAAACATGGTTTGTGTCTTGAAGAGGTAATGCATGCACTAACAACGGAGTACGGAAAGAGTAAAAAAAGGTGGTGTAAATGTTATGTAGTGTGTGTGTAGATATGCACATTTCAATGTTATGTCTTTATTGCTATGTGTAGGGATAGGTCTCTGCATTCTGGCTCACGGGAGTGTCTGTTCTTATTAAAAGATTGTGTAGCAAATACTGGTATAGATGAAGAATTATGTTCAGGGTTTGTGCCAGCGCCTGAGGCTTTAGCCTTATTGCTAGAAGGCTGCTCTCTCTGCTCTTAAAAAAGCTTTCATTTGTGAATAGCAGCGATGTCTGGGACAAAGTAAGCATTTATTACTTTTAATTCTGTTAGTATCATGTGTTGCTGCGAAGCCATTGAATGGCTTGTTTTGGCGCTTTGTGCAGCATTATTAAGCTCATAATGAGCTCTTACTGTGCACTTGGCATAGTGTGAGCACACTTGGCTTTCCTGCCTCCTAGGCCTTGCCTAAGAAAAATCATCCTATTTCTGTAGCTCTGCACAGCATCTGTTTTGGTTGTCTTTAGCTTTTTTTTCCTCCCTTGTTAATTCTGAATTATTTTAACAGTTGTGATTAAGACTAATTCTCTTAAATCTGGTTACTGCATAGTTTCATTGGCTAGGGAAAGCGTGTCCCTTGGTGTAGCGATGGTTGTAATACTCCATTCGGTTAGCGAGATGCAGGAGTACAGGCACAGAGCGCAGCTGCTTTGGTGTTTGGGGTCACTATGAAGGACAATGACAAGCAGAGCACCAAAGACTCAGTGTTGATGGATGTGCTCTGCCTGAAGAGATTTCTTAACCTTCCCCAAAGGTAGCTAGTGAGATTAAAAACCATCTAGTAGCACCCAGGTAAGATCCCCTGCAATGGTGGCTGATTTCTGTTGATACATTTATTTTACAGCAATGTTATTTTATGGTTCTCATGTGCGTCTTTTCTACTTTTCTACTTGCTGGCCGCTTCAAGCCAAGCATGCACTTATTCCAGCAGAGCTGCTGTAGTTGTTGTAGAGGAATGTCAGTACTGCATCCTGCAGTCCCAGTGTAATCTTTGTAAGGTGTAGGTCTTGCTTCTTGTGCAAACCTCTGAATAGTTGTGCTGTGCCCACGTAAAGCAGCACATCTGCTCTGTGCTTGTGTGGTCAGTAGAAGTTTGTGCAAATGCAGTTGCTTCAGTATAGATGTAAATGCTATTACTTGCATGGATGGCATGGATGTAATGATTGAAAAAATGCAAGTTGCATAAATAGAAAAGTGAGTTTTGTTAAAGATATCCTTTAGTAAAAAGCTTAGCACGTCATTACAGGTAGGCGTCATGAGAGTGGCTTTTGCTGCAAAGTCGTCTTTTGTTGGCAGTGTTACGTGACTCGGCCTAGCTCCTCCGGGACAGACCCGTACTTTCAGCCATTGGGGTGCCCGTAACTAGCGGAGTTTGGAAAAACACCGATTTTCTCTCTTGGGGGCACGCCATTAGGGGCCTTTCCACAGCCGGGGCTTCGGA
>NW_010162053.1:0-1982 GCF_000695765.1 Mesitornis unicolor | reverse complement strand
ACACACTGCATGCTGGTTTTAAAACTCCTCATCCAGAGACAAACCCCATCCGCACACATGTACACAGAGTCAAACCTTCTGATCCCCCAGCTCCTGTGCTGCCCGTAACCGAGCCTCTAAACCTTCCGCTCGGGCCGTTACCACTTCCTGCGCCTCCTGGAAAGATTTCTGGGTGGTGTTCAAGAGCCTCAGCAGCTGCTTGCTCTGATTAGGAGAGAGATCCTGGGCGTGCTCAGAGATGAAGAACTGCACATCCAGAGCTGTCGACTCCAGCTGCAGTTTTTTGCAGCCGAGCTCTGCAGCGCCGCTCTGTAAAGGAAGAGGGAAATGACCAGCAATGAAGACAAATTCAGTATAAGACACAAATATCACCACCCTCTGTTCTCAGCTCCTGCCCCAAAGTGCCTCTGGAGGCAGTTCAGCCACAGTGAATCACAGCTCTGTCAGAATCACCCCAACACATTTGGATGCAACACCCGGATTTGTGAGTGGTTTGCCTCTGTCCATGTCCAGGCAATAAACACGATGACCCTGACCACCTCTACTGCTTTGCTCATGGGCCTCTGAAAACTGCCTAACCCTCAGCCCTGGAAGATGTATGGCAGGTTGGGTTTAGCATTTAACATGAGCTCTCATTCTGAAGACTCAGAAATGTTCAGATATTTCCCTAAATTTCTTAACTTCACGGTAAGAAGCTCCATTTCCAGCAGTGTGGCCAAATCTGCCATCAATTACCCACTGTGCAGCCCTCATGACATTGCTATGTGTACCACAACCTTATCAAAACACAGTAAAATAATGTCTTTTTATCATTCAGACATACAGAGGTGTATGAGCTTTACTACAAACTGAATCTGATCTGGTTTTCATGGCACTAATGTCCATTATTTTCATTACATTTCATGCAGTGTGTAACGGAGAGGCTTTTTCTCTCTCCCCATCTTCTGTTCTCACATATTATTGATTTGAATGACAGTTAAACTTCAGGAAAGATTCTGTACCTTACACATAAAGATGCAATTTCAATCACTGAAATACCTGTATTAGAAATTAGATTTCGAGAAAGGGTCAGATTTTTTGCAACAGATGTAAGCAGAACCAATAGCTTTCTTACTAAGCCAAAGCCTATCAAATTTTTTTCAAGTTAAAAAGCAAATGGACAAGAATTTATCACTGGATCATCAAATACAACAGTTGTAGCTGTCTGTGTAAGTGATGAGGTAGTGAGCAGGTACACGAAGCTGCCTAACGAGTCCTAATGGAGCCCCAGCCCCTGATGTGAAGGATACTCACTCTGAGCCGCTGCAGAGCTTTCCTCATCTCCTCCATCCCATCAGCATTCACCATGAAGTCATTCCTGATTTCACTCTTTTCTCTGATCCAGTCCGAAAACGTCTGCAGTTTGCTTAGGAGTTGCTGGTGCGATGCCGCAAGCTTCGACTGGAGAGGGAAGGTGTGTATTTAGTTATGCCCCTGGAGTCTAGTCACGTTTTCCATCACATTAAATAGAACCATATATGTATTTTTATACTAGGAGAAAACCAAATAAAGCCAAAGCAAATCACTTTTCAGTCAAATTACCTTTTAGAAAGCCAAGATAAATAGCAGGTGGATAAAAACATACCATTTCCGAGTCAACAGCACGGACTATGTGCTTTGCTCGCTCCGAAGACGTAGCACAGACCTCCAGAAACGCTTCCTGCAAACAGTTGCAGCTTATCCTCAGCTCCTGGAGCTCCTCTGCAGGAACATCCCTGCGACAAAGCTTGAGAAACTCTTCTGCCAACCTCATGTCCTTCTTCAGGACAACTGCCAAGGCAGCCAGTCCTGCTTCAAACGACTGCAGAGAGAACAGAAATCAAATGCATACAGTTACCGAGCAGGGAACACATTTCAATCTGATTTATTTCAATTATAGTCAAAACCTCTCTGGCTTTATTTAAGGGCCTTCTCACAGAATCACAGAACACAGAATCCCAGAC
>NW_010162052.1:0-9016 GCF_000695765.1 Mesitornis unicolor | reverse complement strand
ACCGAGCGATTCTGTGTGATTCTGTGTGTGAGTGTGTGCCCTTGCATCTCCACACCTGCCAAAATCACAAGTACCGTGGCTGGAGAAGTTGTAGACGCACCAGAAATGGCATCACTGACCCAACATTCATTTGTCTCAGTTCCTGTCGCTGTAGCACGTAGTGAATCAGCAAGCAGCGCAGAGGAAAATGTAGTTGCTGTGTGGTTTTGTTGGGAAATACTTGGTTTGACTGACAATATTTGTTTCTTTTTGCAGGTCAAAGAATTTTTGAGCACCTTGTAATCCTCTTTGAAGCACAGGCGGGATCAAAGCGTTCCAAACATCTGTGCGATCAAAGTCTGCAGTTTCTGCTTTTCCTAAAGGCCTCTGGAGAGGCAGAACTAAACCCCCTTGATTTAATTGTGAGGAACAAACAAACTTTGTGAATAGGAAAAGAATGGAATAGGTCGCTAGGTGTGTTCAGCATTGGCTAACACACAAATTCTGAGGATACTCGAGATCCTAGAGTGCCCAAATAATGTGCTTGTTTTTAATCAGACCCATAAGTTCTTCTGAAGTGTTTTATTATATATTTTTTAATTTATTTTGAGCCCAGTAGCTATTTAATTTTCAAGAAAATAGTGGGGTTTTTTTAAATGTCTTGAGTGGTTGTTTTTTTTAGTGGAATTGATTTTTAATGGATGTCTCCTTGTTATGAGGAAGAAAAAAGGAAAAAAACCAGCTTTGCTGGTGAGGGAATTCTGATGTAACCTGGAGTGTTGTATGGTAAGGTACACAAAAATGTCACCTGACAGTTGCGATAGGTGAAGTCTATTGCGGGATCCACTGACTTGAAACAAATCCAAATGTCACTGGAATTCTGTAGGTACGAAATTAGTTTTTATCAGTTTTCATCGTGCACTGCAAAGTAGGATATCGAGAGGCTTTCCATCCTCTGGCATTTCTTTTTGATTTTATTTTTTACCTCTTAATAAAACAGAGCTGGTTGTAGTTGTCAAGAAGTCCTCTTTCCTTGTAGAGGAGTACGTTCGCTTGCTGGGTGCCCTGCAGGGAAGAAGACAACGTTGCACGTGGCCTCGTCTGTAAATGACTTGTTTCTAGACGTTTTAATCCCAGTTTGGATGTCGGAAGTGGCTTCCTGCTCTTGTTCCGGCTTCTCCGTTTGTTAACTGGACCTCCTGGGTGCTTACACGTGATCCTACAATACTGTGTAGTCAAAGGGAGACGTTTTCTCCTGGTGCATCTTGTTCTGTGAACTGAGCCCCTGACGTTTCAGGTGCAGACAACACAAACTGCACGGGGCACGCTCTGTGTTTCACGGGCTGCTTTGTTGTGCCGGAAGCATTTCTGAATGGTTGCACAGTTGGCTTTTGAATGCAAAACTTGTACTGTACGGCATTTTCTCGCTTGCTGCGCTGCTTGTGTCACCCGCTCCTTTGAGATGAAACCCCTTCCTTTGCGGCTGGAATGGCGCTGGCGTTTTCTCCCCAGTGGTGGATAAATAAAAGTGGTTGGAAAGACTTTTTCAATGCTTCATAGTGTCGGCTCCCTTCTCTTGTGAAAGAAATAACGCTGCAGATTGCTGGTGCAGTGGATGGATCTGTGTGTTCTCAGTGTATTCAGTGGACAAATCTCTAAGATGTTTGAAACTAGCTTCACATTTTTACTTCTTGTGTGCGAAATGAGCTGCTGGGATAGAGACAGAGGATTATATAAAATGTGTGTGTAGTTTACTGACCAGTGCAAGTGTTTTGTATAATACTTATGTTCTCCTGCGGTCTAGCAGTAGCAGGGTAGAAGACGTTGTTGTGGGCTTCACGGTTGCCAAGTAAAAGGAAAGATTTTAAGCTCTTTGCTCCAGAAATGAAGTGAGGTGGAATGCATGAAGATTCAGCTCAGATTTACTTGAAACACGTAGTAGAAGCCTTTAAAACATTCTTGGCAACACTCTGAACAGTAACAACTTATTTGGACTAATAATGCAATTATTCCTACAGTTCCTGCTGTCAAAATTGTGGCTTTAATTGCAGCAATTGGAATGACAGTGCTCATTGCAAGGAGTAAACAAGTCTGAGTTAGAAGAAAGGCTCCTTTTTAAACCCATCGCAGAGCACACAGCCGCTCTGTGGCAGGTTATCTGCGGCTCATTCTGGGAAGCCGTACAAAACCTCTCGCTGCCAAATTTGGGGTTGAAGGAGCAAAGTCATGACCAATTACCAGAATGTTCTTAATTGCCGTGGAGGAAAAAAACGACGGCGAGAGCAGAACGCGCACCCCAGCCGCCCCCGAGCTGCCCAGGGCTTCGACCAAGCTGGGCTGAGGTACCAGGAGCCGCAGTTGCTGCTCTGTAGGACGGGTGCAGCAGGAGCAGAGATGTCCTTAGACCGTGCTGCCTGTGCCTCAGCTTCAACCTCGCAGCTCTAACGGCACCTCACGTTTTCAGATCTGTCAGTGTTTTCTTTGCTTCCACCTATTCCCAGCCTGCTGCGATCAAGATGGATGTGTTGGGGTTTTTTTGGCCCGTTAGAGATGCAGAAGGTTTCTGAAGAGGTCTCTGCTGTTTGGCGATGGTGGTTGCTCAGTCCTTGAGCGCCGAGTCCCTTTCTCTTCCCTTGGGTAAGAGACACTTCAGAACTGGCTGGAAATGCGTGTTTGTTTTAACCCAGCGTCACCACCATTCGGGAACACGTCGGTACACGGGTTTTGTTAAGTCCTCTCCAGATAGGAAACAGATTCAGATATTGATTGCTAGTCTTGTTTGCTGTGTAAGTACACGAGAGCGATGGACGCAATTCTGCCTCGTTTTACTTGCAGTTGTTGTAGCTGTTTTCCATACAGTGGCTTTTAAGTTCTCTTGCTATAAATGCTTCTTAAAACAACCGATTTTGTAGGTAGAACTTAGTTTTCTATAGCTTTGTGACAATTACCTATTTCTGCTGGTTTCTGTTTATTTAAGCAGCCTTCATGATGATGGATTTGTATATAAAATGTGATTGGTATTGAGATTCTTCTCTTCTATTTCCAGTAACGAAAGACACCAGAGCTCTATGTGAAATAAGTGACATAGGAGAAACTCACCGTAGACTGTTAAGCATAGACCAGGGAGGAATGTAAGTAGTAATAATTGAGTTATATCTGAGGAAAGTCCAGGGTGCAGTTATTGCCAGGAGGTTTCAGCATAGTTGGGTATGGGACTCCAGGGCTGTTTTCCCGCCTGCTGTTTAGACTCGGCGTGTGACCTTGTGTAAATCACTCTTCACCTCAAGCTTCTCATCTTTAAAATATTGATATCTGCCCATCTCTTCAGAAGGCTGCCGGGATTAGTTAATATTGATGTGCTTTTCTGTCGGTCTGAAGTGCTCTGTTCAATAATTAAGAGTGGAGAAGGCCCCGGGTTGAGATTTTTCAGTGGGACGTTTCGATGCCCTTGTAAAAGGGGTCACCGGCCCAGCTTCACGGCCGGTAGAAATAATTTATTTGCTTTAAAAGATACTTAAAAGCAACATCAGTTGTGTCGGTGTTTGCTCGCTGGAGAAAACTGTCACCATTTGTAAGGAAAGGAAACTTGCTACGGATTTAATTTTCAAGTCAAAATTGGTGTCGAAAGCCGCGCTGTGGTCCCCGTAGCTGGTGGCGATGGCAAAGCTGCGGGCAGGATCTGCCACAGGAGGTCACGGTGTCCTCAGTGTTCTAAAGGTAAAGAAGGAAGAGGTCGCTTCCTCGCTTTGCCAGAGCAGAAACATTAAAGTGATTCATAAATACTCTACTGAATGAGATAAATAGAGATCTCTGGAGGGAGGGGGATAAAGCAAGCCCCGCTGGATTAAGGGAAAGACTGGAAAAGGCTGAGCTAATGGGAGGGATTTTGACACCAGAAGGTCTTCCGTGCAGCCACCAGCTGTTTCAGTGCTGTGAGGGAATATTAGCAGGTGGATAACACTAATCCTGGTGCCTGGCTGAAAACAATCTCCCAGTGCGGAGCCCTCAGACCCGAACACAGACAGCGAGCTGTACTGAAGTGCTGTTGCATTGTGTGCTTCTCCCATTTCCTTCTGAGCTGTTGCAGCTTGTCTTTTAATAGCCACTGAAAACATGGTCTTGTGTGAGTTTAACAGGCTTGTTAAAGCCAGAATTTCAGTAGTTTGCAGCCTGCCTAGGGATGTGGCTTCTGCCTCCGTTCCAGATGGGTATCTTAGCTGTTCTGGTCCTCTTTTCTGAGCACTTTTCCTGATTGCTGGGGCTCCTCTGAATTCCTCCTGGCTTCAGCACCGTCTGTGGGTGTACGCTGACAGTGTGCTCTTTTTTCACAATTACGTCCACATTTTCCTCTGCTAGTTTCTTAAAACCCGTAGCTGTTGCTCTCTGATTTGTGTCCCCTGCACCTTTGGCTCTGTGCTCTCCCTGGGTTAGCTCCTGGCCTTTACCCTGACCCTGGGCTGTGCACACTGGCCCCAGGTTGGCTGTTGTGTTGCAGCAGAGCTGCTCTGCGTGGGCTGCGGTGCCCTGGCTGTGCTGTGCCTCACTGGGAGAAGACCCAGTGGCACAGAAAACAGCACTGTCCAATCTGTCTGTTCCTGATCTGCTCCGCTGCTTGCTTCATCAGGAGTTATTGCAATGGTCCGGCATAGCAGGGTAGGTATTTCACATGTGCTTGTCCTTGTCAGTGGTTTCCTTGCTCTCTCTGCTTTATGACTGTCTAGGGGAAAGGCATCACCTCTACCCGCTTCATGTCTGAAGTGGGGTTTCTCTTGCCGAGTAGTGTGGCCACAGTGTGACAGCAGCTTGTTAGGATGCTGTTTTTCTGGCCTGCTTTGGCTGCAGTTCTTGCTGGAGCGTGCTTTAAACGTCCTGGTTTGTGTGTTGTGAGAAAGGGATACAGCTCTGTTCTGATTAAATGAGCAGCAGTGTCTTGAAGAGTTAACTGAGATGCCTGGAGCCCTCCTTTTCTCAGGCAGTCTCTGTTTTCAACTTGCCTCGTGCTATTGTGCAGTCCCTTACAATCCAGTTTTTGTGGCTAATTTGTGCCCCTACTGTTCTTATACGTTCAAGTGTGAAGTACGCATTGATCACACAGCTTCAGCTCTTGCCTGCTGAGAAATCCTCTCTGTCCTCACTGAACAGGACTCACCTTTTCCTCAGAGGACAGCGTGACACTTGTGGTCCAGCGGGTGATTGCTCTGCTGCGTGTGGTTTCCCAGCCTGCTCAGCATTTTTAGTGTGGACAGGGCTGGCCTTTGGTGATGCTGAGGTGCTATGGCGTGGTGTGCTTTAAAAGTTATTTCTAATTGTATCTGCCAAGTGGTAGGGCTATATCACACACTTAAACTTGTGATACAGCTAGAATCCCAATCGCATTTTTAGTTATTTAGCTCATGTTATTAATGGCTTCTCATGATATCTTTTAATGACTCCTAATGAGTCCGTGCATCCAGTGGGACCGATAGAGTTTGTCCGCGCCAAAGCTGAGTCACTAACTCACTCTGAAAATTCCCTTTTCTCCCAGAGTTGTTCACCCATGATACACTCCAAGCGATAATGCATCTTAGTTTTATGTTTTATTGACGGGCTGCACTTGCCCATGCTCTCAGATGAGAGCATCTCCAGCATCTGCTTGCACTCGTGGCATTAAACACTGCTGTTAGCATTGCTTCTGGGATGGCCTTTACAATCCGGCTGGAATCGTATTGGCAGGAGGGCAGGAAGCGCTGAGGAGAAGGCAGCAGTTCTCTGTGCTGCCCGTGGGCTGCAGGTCTCTGTTCAAGTCCCTCTGCAGCACCCTCCTTCTTGTCACTGCTTGTCAGCAACTTTCTCTGTCTCGGCATCTGTTGCCCTGTCTTTGAGGGGTTTTTATTTGCTTCTTTTTCTACTCTGCTTGTCTCCAGGACCCGATTCTTCCTCTGCATCTCTTACACCAATACCCACAGCCCGAACCCTTTGCATTTCACTTATTGCACGTACGCTGGATGGACATTCCAAACCCGCCTGGACGCCTTCCTGTGCAACCTCATCTGGGTGTTCCTGCTCCGGCAGGGGGATTGGACTGGATGAGCTTTTGAGGTCCCTTCCAATCCCTAACGGTCTGGGATTCTGTGATTCTGTGGTACCTGCACTGCTCTCTCCATCCCGTTACCTCCTGCCTGTCTACTTACACTCAACTACTGCTATTACCACTCCGATCCTGCTCTTGGATAATTGTAGTTGCTTTAGATCTTAGAAAACATTTCTGTAGGGGATTAGATCCCTAACAAGGGAGTTTCTTGCTGCCTGGAATAGTATGGCCATTGAATGATCTCGTCTTTCACTAGGAAGGTCTTGAAAATAGATGTAGATGTCACAGTCCTCAGCTTCTTAATGTAAGTATTGATTTCCACTTCTGCTTCTTGATTTCAGGGTGTTATGTTTTGGGGTTTTTTGTTGGTGGGTTGCTTTACTGAAAGTCTTTAGTCTCTGTCTAAGGGAACACTGTTCATTGAACAAGGCAAGTAATTTGATTTTTTTCAAGCATTATTCTGTGCAAAAGTGTCTTGTCTCTTTTTTTTTTTATCCCTTCCTGTTATTTGTGGTAGAAGGAGGCTTCATTTCTTTGCTTTTCATCTCTGTGGCCGACTCGCCGTGTGGATTTCCGGGCAAGAAAGCTCAGCAGCTGATGTTGCTAGCAAGGATTTTTCCAACATCCTGCCTTTCTGCTCTATTTCTAGAAGAGCTGTGCATCCCGTTAACTTGGTGAGCCGCCAGTTTATTCAGTGTATCATACACTGAGGAATGGCTTATTCCTTATTTACCAGAAAACCTCAATGCTTTTGGTTCGAACTCCTTGGTTCTGGTTGTTGGTGACAGTAAGCGGTTTGGGAAAAGCTGCTTTTCTGAGCATGTCTCACTGGTAGCACCTGCACTGCTGATAGCAAGGGGTGCCAAGGTTTAGTCTCTATTTTTATATATATTTATCAAGGTGCAGACTTAATTGTGCTAGGCTGGGTATTTTATGTATTGATTTAGATTTAAAAATCTGTTACTGATATCAGAGAATGGCAAATGGTCCAGGGAAAATCTCGCTAAAAGCTCTTTGATGCCAGGAGCTGGAGAGGCAGAGATGTTGGACAGGGTGATACTCATGTGGTGGAGCTGATTTTCCTCTTATGGACGTGGCTTTTACAGTTCTCAGATGCCCTGGACTAAACCTTTGGCTCGTGTTCATTACTGAAGCCTCCTTTTAAAGCAGTTTCACAGAAATCACACCAAGAGACAGATCGTAAATGGAGATGGAGAGGCTTTCTGGCCTTACAGGAAATCACTGCGCTGTCATCCGGGCTGAGACGGAGCTATTCGTAGGCTGCCTTTGAAGTAGCTGCTGCTGAATGGAGCCCATCAGGATCTCCAGAGCATGGAAAACCCATCGAGAGTCTTGGGAAGATGGTATTTTTGGTCCTTAGAGGCCAAAATGAAGGTTTTGGCTCTTTAGAGAGGCCCGTGATGGCTGGCAGATTTGGGAGCTGGGCACTAGCAGCTGGTTCAGGCCACATACAACTTATTACTCCCCTATTTTTGTTGTTTTATGGAACCCATGTAAGCCTCCTGAGGGGAGCCTTGCTTTCCCTGTTAACTTTTGCAAATCCTCTGGCCCTTGGCAGCTTGGAGTTGGCGTTGCAGACAATTACAACTGGTTTGGCTTTTTCTGGGGGAAGAGCTGGGTGTGTCGCAAGTGATGGAATTCATAGAGAGTTTTACCGCTTGTGTGGAAGGTTATACGACCCTTAAACAAGAAATGGGGACGGTAAAGAATTCAATTTATTATTTAGTCTTACTTTAATGCCACAGATACGGTCTAGGGAACAGTGAAATGGTGCAGTGCAAGTCAGCCAAGTGTAGCATCTACTTATTACCGATATAAATTACCAGTGAAACTCACATTATATATTAGTTAAGTTTGTGTGTTTGGAAAGGGGAGTAGGATATTCGATTACAGTAACAAAGCTGAGCACAAGAAATGGTTTGGGAACGATATCAAGTGTATTTTTCGAAAGCTAAATTAAGGAGTTAGTAAGACCTAACTAGTGTTAACATTGCTAACGTGGCAGTGTGTGACAAACCCAAGCGGTGTCACCCCTCTTAGAACTGAGACACTGTGGAGTGGATCGTCCATTTCCTGCATGACCTTGGACAGCAGAGCTGGGAACAAAATGTGTTTTGGGCTTGAACTATTGCTTTGGACTCCAGTGCCTTCCTTTGCAAAGTGCTGAGTGAGGAGTGGGAATGGGCAGTGACCTGGATAAAGCAGAACACGTCACGTAACGCGCCCAGTGAGATGAACAGGGACTGGAGCGAGTAGTTCGTAGATGTTGGGAGGAAATGGATTGATGGAGCTTTACTCCCAGGCTTGGAAGTGCAAGGTCTGCTCAGCGGTGAGCTTTTTTCTGGTCGCTAAAGAAGAGAAGGGTAAAAATAGACCCAGTTGTCTGTGAAGACAACTGAACAGAGCAGTGGAAAGTGCCACTTAAAGACATGCTGAAGAGCTATCGCAATATATCGAGTTTACAGTGTATCGAGGAAGCAGGGCCAGAGGGCGGTTTCAGGTGATCCTGGTGCTGCTTCAGCTAAAACCATCTCTGCCACTGACCTCTCTTACCTTGAGCAATTGCCAAAGCCTCAGCACTCAGAGCAGATGGGCGCTGAGCTCCCGCCTTGCTGGGGACAGCAAAACCTCTGGTGTGGCTCCTGCGCCTTAGACAACCGAGGGAGAAACAAAACTCCAGGGGAGCATCAGTCCCTTGAGGGGCTTTGTGTGTCGGTTCCATAGCTGGGCATGGGAGATGAGACAGCGGGAGGGTCATGCAGGTGGGAAGAAGCAGTTCTGTGGGGGGTAGATGCTCCTGTGGAGGTGGTAAGGTCAGGCAAATAAACGTAGGTTACTGAGTGAAGAAAGCCATTTCAAATCTGGCAGAGCATTTATTCTTTATGTCTTTATATATAATTTTTAATATATCAATTTCATATTTATATATATCTTTATATTTATATA
>NW_010162051.1:3500-4798 GCF_000695765.1 Mesitornis unicolor | reverse complement strand
GGCCGGTGGCGTCACCGCGGTCGGAGCTGAGTGACAGGTTACGTCATTGCGGACGAGGAGGGCGGGTTAACAGCGGAGACCCGAAGTCGGGGGTCCGGGAAGCTCTCGGGGTGAAGCTGTAGTGTGCTCGCTAGAAACAGGCATGAGGAACAGCTGGTTGCCCAGGGATGTTGTGGATGCCCCCTCCCTGGAAGTGTTGAAGGCAAGGTTGGATGAGGCTTTAAGCAGCCTGGTCTGGTGGGAGGTGTCCCTGCCCATGACAGAGGGATTGGACCAGATGATCTTTAAGGTCCCTTCCAACCCAAACCATTCTGTGATTTCCTCCAATAATAACACACTTTCACCCTGAGGACGACTTGGGCACATCCTCTTCCACCTGACAAAACTTGTTTGACTGGGTGCTGACACCATCGGTGTGTCCTGTAGCAAGTCACCTACTGCTTTCCAACGGGCTTTGAGAAGAGGCAGCCAGAGGCCCTCCTTTCTAAGGGCCCATCCCACCCTCAGTTTGAGAACCTGAGGAGCACTATCTTACATCACTTTTCTGTCTAAAAACACACAGAAGTGCATATTTTGATGTATCAAATATTGTGTGCATACTTTGATGCAGCTCCACACTATGGTGATGGTTTCAGAAGAATTGTCAAAGATCTCTGCCCTGAACTATAGCTACAGCTACAAGTTGCTAAACTACAAGTTCAGTACCATGTATATTTTGATTAATTATATACATCACAAATGCATGAATCTATACTGGAGCTTATATACCCCTTTTGGCCATGGAAGGATCTCACAAAACTGCACCAATGATAGACTACTTGAGAAAGCTCAGTATCATCTGCAAACTTGGGTGATTTCATTGTTCATCCCCTCTGAATCGCTGCTAAACTTGCTAAATAAAATCATTCAGGTATTACCAATACTGACATTCTTCCTTCTTCTGAGAGGAGCCCACTAAGCCTTAACCCTTCACTTCCTATCCTTCTCATTTCATAAAAGGATCCCTTATGTTCCCTGTTCCTGTTATTTTAAGTTGTACTCATGCATGTAAGCAACTGGAGAAATGTGGGTCTGACCACTTGCTGGATAAGGAATTGGCTGGATGATCACACTCAAGAGTTGCAGTGAATGGCTCAATGTCCAAATGGAGACCAATGACGAGTGGTGTTCCCCAGGGATTGGTACTGGGACCAGTACTGTTTAACATCTTTGTCAGCAACATGGACAGTGGGATTAAGTCTGCGGACAACACCTTGGAAGGAAGGGACACCATCCAGCGGGACCTGGACAACCTGGAA
>NW_010162051.1:2879-3371 GCF_000695765.1 Mesitornis unicolor | reverse complement strand
CAGTCAATGAAAAACTCAACATGAGCCGGCAATGTGTGCTTGCAGTGTAGAAGGCCAACTGCATCCTGAGCTGCATCAAAAGAAGTGTGGCCAGCAGGGCGAGGGAGGCGATTCTGCCCTTCTACTCTGCTCTTGTGAAACCCCAGCTGGAGTACTGCGTCCAGTTCTAGGGCCCCCAACATAAGAAGGACATGGAGCTGTTGGAGTGGGTCCAGAGGGCCACAAAGATGATCAGAAGGCTGGAGCACTTGCACTGTGAGGACTGGCTGAGAGAGTTGGAGCTGTTCAGCCTGGAGAAGAGAAAGCTGCAGGGAGATGTTATTCCTGAAGGGAACCTACAGAAAAGCTGGGAAGGGAAGGGACTCTTTACAAGGACAGGTAGTGATAAAACAAGACGTAATGGCTTTAAACTGGAAAAGGGTAGATTTAGACTAGATAGTAAGAAGAAATTCTTTACTGTGAGGGTGGTGAGACACTGGCACAGGTGGCGCA
>NW_010162051.1:0-2747 GCF_000695765.1 Mesitornis unicolor | reverse complement strand
AACCCAAACCATTGTGTGATTCTATGATTCTATGAAATACTTGAAAAGTTTATCAGAGGGACAACATAAGCTACAAGTTCCATGCAGGGATGGGAAAAGCAACAACAAAACACAAAAAAAATCTTCCTTTTTCTATTGTATTTGGCTTACATAGCAAGATTTTGGTAGCAGGGGAGTAACAGTGGTGGCTTCTGTGAGAAGATGCCATAAGCTTTCTCCATGTAGAGCCAGTACCAGCTGGCTCCAAGACAGACTTGCCACTGGCCAAAGCTGAGCCAATCTGACAGTAGTAGGGTCTCTGTTCTCTGTGATAATGTATTTACACAGGGGAAAAAACTGCTGCACAACAGCAATTGCAGCTGGAGAAAGGAGTGAAAGTATGCGAGAGAAACAACCATGCAGACACCAAGATCACTGAAGAAGGAGCAGGAGAAAGTGCTCTAAGTGCTGGAGCAGAGATTCCCTACAGCACATAATGAAGAGTATGGTGTTATAAGCGAAAACCAGGTGCAGGTCCATCAGGGATGAGGCACCACACTCAGCAAGTGAAAGCTCTGGCATTATGGAAAGCATAGTATTACCACAGTGGGAGCCCCAGGACACCAACACTGATCAAATGAGGACCCAACAGAATGAAGCCTTTCACAGGAGTTGAAAGGATCGGTCTGGCTCATAGTTTAAAACAGGTTTTGGTAATGTCCAGTGCACCAGGTGACTCGTGGGGGGTTGCAGGAGCAACTCAGCCTTAGATTGCCTTGAGGCCCTGTCTCTGCAGAGACAGCACATGGGGAGCTGCGCAGATAGCTCAGCCCTGAGTTGTCTGGTAAGCAGGGAACTAAACAGGGCAGTGTTGCATCATTCAAAGAACTGAAACCTGATCTGAGCCTTGAAATCCCCAACAACTAATATGCCCTGAGTCCCAGTCGAACCACCATTGAATTGCCTAGAAGAAAATTCTGTCTGGCTCCAAGGGATCATGACAGTACAAAGATATGCAAACGATAGAGCATACAAAAGGGAACATCACCCATGAATAACCAAAGATAAGGGGAAACACTGCTAAAGACAAACACCCCAGGTGGTCTAATCCACTCAGGCACACTCCTACCTGCTGTCACGTACATCAGGGGATAAAACCCCGAAGATTCATGCTAGCAAGGGGGAGCTACTTCTCCAGCCATGGAGTGATGAGAACCTTCCCCCCTGGTCGGAATGCTGGCCAAGGTAACTTACATGGGAGCCCTTACCTGGGGGACAGGATGAACTCGGAACAATGCGGATGACTGGACAGATTGACGAATTCGCTCCCTCTCAACTCCCACCACTTGGTTCACCTTGTGGGTAAGATTATTTACCTCAGATAACGCTGAGTGATATTTTTTTTTCCTCTGGTGCATATTCCCTGAGTGTATTTTATATTTCCCTCGTCAGGTGCATTTCTAGGTTTCCTGAGTGTATTCTTGGTTTTGATATTAGTTATACCACCTTTAGTGTACCTGTAGCTTTTCAATTTATCACCGGCAATCCAAAAGAACCTGTAAATGTTGCTGTAAATAAACGATTACTACTTGTTTCCTGACTTGCGTCTGTAGCATGTTTGGTGCTGGCTTCACAAGACCAGATTTATTTTCCCCATTTTCACAACAGGAGTGAAGCTTAAGGGAAAACAGGGATGGATACTAAAACTTGTGCTGATTAACGTATTGTGCATATGCAATGTCCTGTTTCACTTATTTGCAAACTCGCTGATGTAATGCAGGTGCTGTTGTCTGAACTCTGAGATCTGCAGCTGGCCTTTGCGTTGGTGCCCACGCAGGGGTATGTGCAGGTGAGGGGGAAGCAAACCACGCCAGGTTACCATAACAAGGAGTTAAAATGTGCTTGGGACTCTACACACTTGGATGGGAGAGGCAAACTGTCATGGGTCACCATAACAGAGTCTTCTTGTGCACAACACATGGTGAAGCAGGCTGTCCACCTGCATCCCATGGACAGCTCCATGCCAGAGCAGCTGGATGCACCCTGAAGGAAAGTATGACCACATGGAGAGCCCACACTGGAGCAGGTTTTCCAGCAGGACCTGTGGCCCAGCAGGGAGCCCACACTGGAGCAGTCTGTTCCTGAAGAACTGCACCCTGTGAAAGGGACTCACACTTGAGCAGTTCATGAAGAACTGTAGCCTGTGGGAAGGACCCATGTTGGAGAAGTTAAGGGAGGACTGTCTCCCATGGGAAGGACCCCACGCTAGAGCAGGGAGGAGTGACAGAGACAAGAAGTGATGAACTAACTGCAACTCCCATTCTCCATCCCCCTGCGCTGTTCATGGGGAGGAGGTAGAGAACTCAGCAGTAAAGTTGAGCCTGGGAAGAAAGGAGAGGTGAGAGGAAGGCAGTTTAAAATTTGTTCTTAGAATCATAGAATGTATTGGGTTGGAAGGGATCTTTAAAGGTCATCTAGTCCAACCCCCCTGCAGTAAGCAGGGACAATGTTACTAGATCAGGTTGCTCAGAGCCCCATCAAGCCTGACCTTAAATATGTCCAGGGATGGGGCCTCCACTACCGCTCTATTCCAGTGATCTATCACCTTCATATTGAAGAACTTTTTCCTAATATCCAACCTATATCTACCCTTTTCTAGTTTAAAACCATTAGCCCTCGTCCTGTCACTACATGACCTTGTAAACAGTTCTTCCTCTGATGTCTTATAGGCACTTTGCAGGTATTGGAAGATTGCTATAAGGTCCCCC
>NW_010162050.1:0-10802 GCF_000695765.1 Mesitornis unicolor | reverse complement strand
GTGTGTTTCAGGAGCTTCGTGCCCTGCTCCGCTCTGATCGTCCCGCCTTGGACAGCTCCGTAACTGGGCGTAAGAGGTGGGGGCTCCGCCTGCGAGGGAGCCGGGACGGTTTCTTCTGCGTTACCCTCCCGGTGCCTTTAAGCAGCGGATGAAGTTAAATGCTAACCCCCGAGACGCTGAACCGTTGTGAGCTGTCGGGAGTGCTGTGTGGCTCTGTGGCGGGCGATGGGCGGCCCCCCCGGTGCCCCGTTCGGAGCCGCTACCAGCCCGGGCCCGGCAGAGATCAGGTTTGGCGGTGTTTGGAAGGAAGCAAGCTCCGGTTGTTGCCGTGTGCTGGAGCTTTGTCACGCTGTGCCATTAAAAACGAGGTGACAGCAATTTGGTGGCAGGGTTATAATGGGTATATGTTCTGTCTAAGGACACTAAACCATCCCCAAGCAGAGTGATTCAGGAGTTTTGTGTTGCAACATTGGTGACAAATTAGCTTTTGCAGTTTGTGTTACACATTACTCTTGGGGGAGGAAGAGTTGGTGGCTTTTTTCATCCTGATGTTTTTTGCCTTAAACTGAGATTAACTTTCATGCAGACAATTATGTAAATTAGAGTCCAAAGCTCAGCGTGTGTGTCAAAATGTTACTTAGTTTGTTACATAGCATTTTTTGTGGGACAAAGGCTAATTGTCTGGAACACAAACCTTACTGATGATTTTTAGAAAAGAGCATTGGGTTAATTTTTTTTTAAATGGCTGAGCATCATCACTTCCTGAGAGCAGATCATCTGTTTGCACTCTTTGAATTGATAGCCAATACCATAAGCATGTGATGTCTCACTGAATTTGAGATTTATCATATTGTTAGCAATGTTCACATGCTATCTTATAAAACTTGGAAGTACCAACTCCTATACGTGTGCAGCACCATTGCAGAGCAACGGCTATCATACTGGTGACGACTCTTCAACTAGTCAGTATGTATTTTTTTTTTCGCCACTAACTGAAAAAAACATATAAAGCAACCATGCAAAGGTCACATTATAGACCTTTGAAACAGTTGAACTTGCAGTCCTTGCACCAAATCCAAAGGGTATTATTTTTTCAGACTCTTTGTATGTCTAAAACTTAACAGAAATGGTGTGGTTTTACTTTCATACTGAGGCCCTCTAACAGTCTTTTATCTAGTATAGTACAGATGCTTGTATTTTGGGGAGAGGAGATGGTGTTACCTGCTCATTCCTTTCAGGTCTTAACTGTCATAGGCAGTTAAGTGCGACCTTGGAGGACAGAGCAGGTGAAAACCAGGGTTTTTGTGTGTGGTTACATAGTTTTTAATTTGTGTGTGGTCTTGGAAAGTTGGTTTGACAAACTGTAGACTAGTGCTGCTGTCAAGAATCCACATTACTACCTGTCCTTCTGCTACACCATACCTTTGCAGGCATGGGTATGATGAACTGGAGGGAGTTTTTTCAGCTGAAAGCTGACACTCCCCTCGCTTTGCCTCTGCAGAACTGTTTTTCAGCTGGAGTAGTTTTCCAGTATAGTCTACTATAGACTCTGCAAACATCTGCTCCAGAAGAAAGTTCTGGGACTGAGTTGGGGAAGACAGGATTGTATCTTCTTGCAGTTCTTACAGCTGCAGATGTTCCGCCAGCCACAACCTTGGGGTTTGTTTCTTGGCACTGTAGGGGTGTGGGTGTATTTAATGTAACCTTTTCATGTAACCTTTTCAAATATAACCTTTTTCAGTCTTTGATCTTTTTGGGGGAAGATCAGCTGCTACCTAGTTTTTCTCAGTGCTAGATCAGCTAGGATGGCTTAAATTGCCTTTACAGTATTTTTGATGATTACAGATTGTTCTGTGGTGGAGCAGATGAGGAGCACTTGTATGGTCTGTGCTCTTGACTCTCACAGCAAGGGAGCAGTGAATTCTTGCACTGTTGAGACTAGATTTGTAAAAGAGTTACTGAACTCTTTGTTACAACCTTTAATGAAATTTTTAAAACGTCTTTCTCCTCAGCACATGGCTGCATTCTTTTTTAAGGGTTTGGGGTTTTTTTTAAGCCACTACAGCTTCTATTTGTCTCATCTTTTTTATTCCATTAATGCATGAGCTAGTGATTATGCTTTTCTTTAGGGGTTTCTGTGGTATAAATACTGATAAAACTAGGTCTCTTTAAGTTTCCCCAAATGACTAAAATACTGTCTAAGCTAAAACTCATTGAAATGTCTGATGTGGCATGTGTGTTGCAGGTTTTTTGTTAGCATTAGAACAAGCAGTTGAGGTTCTGAGAGTAGCTTTGCAAAAACAAAAAAAAGGACAGAAAATAAATCTTATCTATAATTGGTATGAATACCATCACTTCTTTCTGTGTTGTCAGATTAAGAGTTTTCACTGGCTTGTATCTTTGACAGTGAAAAGGAAGAACTGAGGAGAAAACAAACTATGAAGGTATTAGTTATTGGCCTTGGAGGGTAAGTATTAGCAAATTAAATTTCCTCTGCAGCTCAAGGCTAGCTTTTCTTTCAGAATGAAGTGATGTAATTTCTAGTTATGAATGGATTTAAAAAAATAATTACAAATTATATAATTATTTTATGGCATGTATGTTTTAAGAAATTCTTCCTGTCTCTGTTGGAGATCTGTTATCAGCTCTCTCTAACCTTTTTCTTGGCATTGCTAAATTTACTGTTTGAAAGCTGTCGGAATTTCTAGATGTAGAGAGTATTTAGTATGAATAAGCTTTTGGGGGTTTTTGGATTGTGCTGTTGTGGTTTACCCTAACTATATAGAAATGTGTGTGAGCTTGTACATATGTTTTAAGGATAGATTTTTGTATTGATGCAGTTTTTACCATGTTTTCTAACTCAGTGTTACAAATGGGGGGAAGACAACACTGGCACAAAAGCTTAAGAAAATGCTTCCCAACTGTGATATAATCTCTCAAGATGACTTCTTTAAGGTAACAGTATTGATGGAAAGACCTGATAAGTAAAAGTAGGCTTGAGTAGATTCTAGTAGAATTTCTTCTCTTTTCAGTACTTCTATTGATAAACTTTTAAAATTGATGCTGCTTAAAATAGTGATATTTTCATGAGAAAGAGAAATGAAATGAACACTGGAGTAGTTGAACTTTCAGTGGCCAAACCCACTGAGTATACTCAGCAAAAAGAAGCTTACTGTCTTCTTTGATAGTTCTTTAAAATAAAGAACAGGTGTGTGATTGCAATTTTCAAGATACTTTGTGCTTATGAAGTTAATTATATTGTTGTGTTAACCCTACACCCATACAGCAATAGATAGTTGTTTCCCAAATCAGAACAGAAAAACAACTTTTGCATTGACATCGGAGTTGTTTGTTAAGAAGGGTGAAGCAGTTCTTATTTTTGAAGTAAAACTCTGATGAACTTAAGAAGTAGAATTTAGACAATTTTTTGTTCTAGGTTAAATAAGGTGTTTGTACTGTATTTTAATAGTTGTATACAGCAGTTTAATTTTGAAGATAAATTTTATCAATTGGGATACAAAGGTGTATAACCTATATGTTTGTAACTGAAAAATATATCTTTGTGAAAGTGGTCATAAAAGCAGCCTTAAAAATATTCAATTTTTTCCCCTTCAGCCTGAGTCTGAAGTGGAAACAGATGAACGTGGATTTAAGCTCTATGATGGTCAGTAACTTTGATGCATTGCTTTTGGACATTGTACTCAAACTCTGTTGTGCTGAGCTTCAACATTTCTTCTGCTCTACTCCCTGCCCCTCTTCCCTTCTGAACAAGGCAGTAAACAAATGGTAGTTAAACAGAGCAAAGGATTGCTCTTTCAGATCACTAAGATAAATAAGAAAACATGCTGAATTAGTAAATAGATCAAGCTAGTGCTTAGGTTTTTCCTTTTCTCTTTTTACTATTTTCCTCTATTTCTACAGTCTTGTCTGGTGCACTAGCAAATGTTCAAATTTTCAATTTATATATATAGCAAGCTTCAGTTCAAAGTCTTGGCTTGCAGTACTGGCATGAGCTTATCTTCGTCACTATGTAATGATGGATTTTTTTTTCCTCTTTGATAATGAGCTCATGGGATATCACCATTGAGTCTCTTTCATTGTCATATGATACTGACACCTTTATTTCATGTCAGATCTCACATAGAGACAAAATGTTTTGAAGTTCATGGTTAATGCCGGCTGAACATGCCAATTTAGTCTTATAAACTTCCAGTTCCAGATCCACTTTAGGCCAGTGCTTAGGTTCAGGTCATATCAAGTTGTGAACAGTTGATTATTAGCTAATCTTTGTTGATACTTGGTGATCACACATATTACATGGGAACATTAGCCAGAACCTTAAATTGTGTCTGAAAACTGACTCTTATTAGCTATGCAGTCTTCGGCTCAACTTCTAAACTTCATGAAACTGGAATGTGAAGCTGGAGTGATAAACTGGACATTCTGGTTCAAACATCTGGGTTTAATGCTGCTCTTAAAAATACCTCTTATGTTTGCTCTTATGTTATCCAAAGACTGCCTTCTCTCTACCATTCAGTATTTACTTGATATGTTCTCACATGTCTGCAGACAAAAATAGGTGCTCCATTGTGCTGTTTTGCTTTGTATGCAATCCTACTTTCAATCCAATCCATCCATCCCCACCTTCCAAATGCCTGAAACCAAATAAAAACCCAAAGCAAAAATTTTTGAGCATCTCTTCACTTGTGTCAGTGACAAGTGACAGAAAGGTGGAGGTCTCACGAGTAATTTTTTACAAGTTCTGTGGAATAGGAGAACAGTCCATGCAGTTTCTATTGTCAAGGGAAAGACTGTGCAGTGAGTTCACACACTTTTTGGTGCCACTTTGTTCACAGAGACCTCACCCACCAAAAATACCCTAATCCTGGGGAAAGCTTTAGTTTCAGGGTATAATCAGTTGCAAACATGGACCTACTTACATGCATGACAGAGATTTTTTGGGGTAATCCCATTCCCTTTCATTTAGACTTGTATGTAGATTATTTGGTTCTTACTGATGAACCTCAGGGTACTTAACAGTTCTTTATTTGTTTTTATTCTCTGTTTTTAAGGGATGCCTAACTTTCTGTTTTCATGCAGTACTTGATGCCCTCTATATGGATGAAATGGTGAAAAGTATTCGCAATTGGATGAAAAGCCCGACAAGCTCAGGTGTTGTGATGGAAGATCTGCAGAATAAGTGTGACAGTTTGAAAAATACAGATGTTTATATTTTGATTGTTGAAGGCTTTCTGCTATACAGTTATGAGTAAGCGGTAGTATGTAACCTAGTATACTAAAAGCTGCACTAAAAAGGAAGAGGAAACTAAATATGTTATTATCTTAGGCCACTTAATGAACTATGGAATAGAAGGTATTTTTTGACCCTTCCTTATGAAGAGTGCAAAAGGAGAAGGAGGTAAGATTATTTAGTTATTGCTCACAGAGGGTTACTGTACCCCCTAACCTGGAGTGGTTCTTTTGTACTAGCTTTTCTTCAGTGCTTGCCAAATGTAAGCTCTTAAGATCACCTGTCCTCTGTGATTCCCAGGGAAGACTGTGTGGCTATTTTAAAAAGAGTATGCAGAGGTGTGTGGGTTAGGGGCAAGGACTTGCATTTTAGAGCACAGGAATATTAAAGTGTTAAATGTTTTACAAACACTGAAAAGAAAATTGTTGTCCAGACAAATTATTTCAATTACTGACGGCATATTGGAGTTAAACCATGTTTAAAATGATAAACAGTTAAAAAATACTAAGCAGTCTTAACAGCTACATGATGATTATTGTTAAAGTAACGACGTTTATGTGTGGTTTTAGTGTATACTTAATTTGCACAGTGCATTAGTTGTACCATATATCTGATTTAGATTACTGAGCCAGTGTCTGACTCGCCTCCACATGTGGAGCAATACTGTGTGCTTGGAGCAGTACATGTGCATGAAGTCAGAATCTGCTGGCTGACTGAAGGAATCCTCTATTCAGCTGGCTTTGGTTGATTCCACTTTCTTCATTTCTTACTAGACTCACCTTCAAAGGACTTCAGTGTTGAGGCTGAAGTGATTAAACAAAACCGCTAGTCATTTAAAACTTGAGAAATCTGTATAGCACGTAAAAAAAAAAAAAAAAAAAAAGTTATTTTGGTAACACTTTCAATACGGCTTAATTTATATTTAATAACTTTTTCAATTAACAAAATTTGTAGCTTATATGAGATTTGATTGGCAGAAATAGCTAAATTAGCAAGAGTTCATATCACAGATTATATTAAAACAAAGGAGTCTTTGCTTGAAAAGCTATGCAGCCTGCCAGTCTGTTTTTGTTTTGGATAGATGCTCTTATTAAACCAACTGACACTAGTGCAAAAATGTAAAACTTGTATGGGAAAACAAATAAATATATTTTTCTGTAGCACCAGAGTCTATCAGCCAGCAGATACACCGGGCTACTTTGATGGACACGTGTGGCCTATGTATTTGAAATATAAAGATGGACTGGAAGAGAATGCAAGTAACCTTGGTATGGCATCTTTAATTTTAAATGTATAAATTGCTTAAGTGTAGCATTTGTGCAGCTTTTGTTGGCTTATGAGTCCTTTTTGTATGTGACAATATTTTCTTCAAATATTTTTGTGGCACTTGGGCAATAGGCTTGGACCTTTTGCTGCTATATTTTTCAAGTCTTTGGGGCTTTTTAATGACGAAAAATATGGATTTAAAACCAGAAATGTTCTAATCACTAATTAAGTCCCTTTAACAAGCTAGTCTGTGTGTGCATGTGTGCATACATGCATGTGGCTAAATAGGAATCCTCTGAGATGATAGATGACGCATTGGCAGAATTCTTCAGAACAGAATTAAATTCCTGTTTGAAGTCCTATAATAAGATTAAGATACTTCCTAGGTCCTTTTTGCACACACTACAGTCATCAGTCTTGCCTGAGAAGTGTCAAAGCTGAGGCAGCTAATGGGGCACTGCCATGAGTTTGTGTGATGCTCACACTTGTACAGCTTTTGGACTGGAGTTAGGGCCAGAGGAAAGAGAAATCACGTGGCTGCTACCTCATCATGAAGTACAGGGCACAGCTACTTGCTCTGCAGTGAGTGTGGGAACCACAGTGCCCTTGCTTGACTTGCTCAAACCCTGAAGCTGAGGAAGAACCTGAGGTCTTCCACTGCATAGAATCCTTTCTGCTGAATTATTCCATTGCTTTACTGTGCTAATGTTATTAGCACTACCCTTATGGAGACTTTTATATGACAAAAATTTGTAAATTAATTCTTAACTAGAATACTTTTCCGTTATGTTGTTTTTAACATGCAAAATGAATTTGGGAAAGAATAAAAGGGAGGTACTGTTCTTGCTTTTTATTTTTTCATCTCTTCAACTGCACCCTTAGGAATACTGAAAACTTTGCCAATTGCTATTTCAGATAACTGGTGTAGAACTCATGAAAACATTTGCTTTTGTCTTTCTTAGTTTATTTGGATGGAACAAAACCCCAGGAGGAGCTTTTATCCTATGTGTATAGTGATATAATGCAGGAAGTAAAAAAGCTGAGGGAAGGAAGTAAGTGAGTTTACTGGAATTTGAATCTGCTTATCCCATTCCAAGTTTTCAAGAAGCTAATCCTTTTATATGAAAATACTGCAAGGATTGTATAGATCTGTATCTCTTCATATGTATGTATTACCATCCTTATACATGTTTGCTCATTACTCTAAGTCATCATAAGGTATAATTTTTAAGTTCCTTGAAATTGGATCTTTTGAAATAATGGGTGAATCCACTGTTATGTAATGATAAAACAAACAAACTAAAAGTAACTAAAGGAGTACGGGGCAAAACATCAGCGAAAGCAGATGTGTTGGTGGCATTAGTTTCTAATATACAGTGATGTCATCCGCTCATGTGCAGACAGAGAAATGACACTGCAGGTTAAATTGATACCTTTTTTTTTTTTAATTTTAGATCAGCAGGCCACAGCATGGTAACATAGAAAGCCTGGGTTCCATGTGATAGGAACTGAAAACCCTAAGACTGTCATACTTGGCAAGCCAGCCAACTGAGCAGATATTATGGGTACATCCATAATACTAGTTCATACAACACAAGTGGATTTGTAGTGACTGTTAACTGTGTAACCCTCAGATATTGTTGAGTAGTATCAACAGTGCATTATTCTTTAGAGTTGCTTCAATCAATTATGCTTTGGCTCATGTAAATCTGATTGAATGCATACATTTTAAAGAATATAAACATATTTTTATGTACGAAACTGAACTATAAAGATGCAGTTACATTAGATTAATAAGTGTAATTGAGCATGGGTGAATGCAATTTGAAACGTTCATATAGGAATGACAATGATGGCCTCTAATATTTTTATGAGCTTCCAATCACTGATAAACATGGTTCGAGGAACTTGCTATATGCTGTGGCAATAGTGAGTTTATGGTGCATAAGCTGTTACACTGCGCATTCAGTAACTGAACCTGTCACTGAATACATCATAACTGAACATACTTAGACTTGCTAAATACCTCTGTGGTGTTTGTCAAGTAATTTGTATGTTGTGTATTGTTTGGAGCAGTTGGGAATGGATATTTAAAAAAGCCAAACCAAACAAACTTCAGGAGAGGTCAGGTTGCTGGAAAAAGATGGGGGAATAACGTGTTGGAGAGAATGTGGATGCATCGCTAACAAGATTAAGTATGTGTAGTGTGCAAAGATTGATTATTGGTATGGCATACACTACTGGACAATAAATGCATGCTTCAGGGAGGAGGAAGGAAGAAATAATTTTTGTTAATTACCATAGGTCAGGTTGAAATTATACTAATGAAACTGTTCAGAAAGTTGGTATGCTAGATATATGTTAACTTTGTTATAGAATTTATATATATATATAAACTAGGAAACTGGGAGTTTGAATAATCTTTTGTTGCTGAATAAGTAATATATTAACTCTTACATTTTCTATACAATCTATTACATTTTTATCAGCCAGATTAAAAATGAAGCTACAGCATGAAGAGCAAAGGATGGACTATATTATTTACTTTGTCAACTGAACTGATAATGGTGATAAAATGTAATGTTTTATTGTTAACAGTGTTGAGTCCTAAACTTGTATATAAGAAAAAAGTCTTAAACAGATTAAAGCTGTGTAAAGCTGTGTTTAAGACAGAGTACTTCCAAGTACTATTTTGTGTTATTATTTTGCAATAAAAATACTTCAAGTTGCATTTGCTCAAATGCAGTGTTGGACTGTCTGACTTTAAACTGTGTTATTGTTTTTATTTTTTTAGAAGGGATGCAACTGTAACAGATTAGCTAATACTTGGATGGCTGTGATGGTTAAGCTTAGCTAGCCACCAGGTGCCCATCAAGCTGCTCTATTGCTCCTCCTCCGCAACTGGACAGAGGAAGAAAATATGATGGAAAGGTCTGTGGTACAAGATAAGTACAGAGAGATCACTCAGCAGTTACCATCATAAGCAAAACAGACTTGACTTGGGGAAATTAATTTCTTGCCAGTTAACACCCCTGTAGAATAATAAGAAATAAGGGTCCAATATGCTGAGTAGATCCTCCTCACAGACAGGTCTGCTGTCTCCCTGGACCTCGGGTTAAGGACATCACTAGGAAACTTACCAACTTGGTAAGGTCCACTGGTTACTACCCACTACTGATTTTCCAGCTGGGAGGTGAGGAAGCTGCAAGTTGTAGTCTGCAAGCAATCAAGAGAGACTTCAGGGCCTTGGGACGGCTAGCAAGAGAATCTGGGGTGCAGGCTGTTTTTTCTTCTTTCCTTCAGATTGCAGGCAGTGACATTGGAAGGGAGAGGAGGATACAATCTATAAACACATGGCTGGTGCCAGCACCACAATTTTGATTTTTTTTGATAATGAGATGACCTACACGGCACCAGGTATGCTGGCATCAAATGGGGGACACCTTTCCCAAAGGGAGAAGAGGGTCTTTGCCCAAGAGATTGCAGGGCTGATTGACAGGGCTTTAAACTAGATGTGAAGGGGGACAGAGATAATAATATCAAAATACTATATCAAGACTATGTCGCCTTTGACACGGTCCTTCACAATATCCTTCTCTCTAAGTTGGAGAGGTATGGATTTGATGGGTGGACTGTTCAGTAGATAAGGAATTGGCTGGATGGTCGCATCCAGAGAGTAGTGGTCAATGGTTCAATGTCCAGGTGGAAGACAGTGACAAGTGGTGTCCCTCAAGACTCTGTACTGGGACCAGTGCTGTTTAATATCTTCATTAATGATATTGACAGTGGGATTGAGTGCAACCTCAGCAAGTTTACTGATGATACCAAGCTCGCTGATGAGGTTAATGTGCCAAAGGAAAGGGATGCCATCCAGAGGGACCTAGAGAAGTGGGCCCAGATGAAACTCGTGAGGTTCAACAAGGCTAAGTCCATGGTCCTACACCTGAGTCAGAACAATCCTCATTATGGATACTGCTACAGGATAGGAGATGATGTGCTGGAAAGCAGCCCTGAGAAAAAGAACTTGGGAGTACTAGTTAGATGAGAAACTGGACATGAGCCACCAATGTGCATCTGCCGCCCAGAAAGCCAACTGTATCCTGGGCTGCATCAAAAGAAGTGTGGTCAGCAGATTGAGGGAGGTGATTCTGCCCCTCTACTCTGCTCTGGTGAGACCTCACCTGGAGTACTGCGACCTCCTTTGGGGTCCCCAGCACAAAAAGGACACTGAAGTGCTGAAGCGTGTGAAGAGGACTGCCACAAAGATGATCAAAGGGCTGGAGCA
>NW_010162049.1:3467-3843 GCF_000695765.1 Mesitornis unicolor | reverse complement strand
GGCATTGGGAGTCCCTGTTGTAACGCTAAGCTGCTCTGGGGGGGTCCTGAGGGGATTTGGGGTTCCCTGATCCAAACTGGGAGGAGATTTTTGGGGGCCATGACTCTTTTAGGGGCTCCCTATTTCATCCCCCCCCTCCCCCCTCCCCAAAGAAAAAGTAGGGATCCCAAATTTCTGCCTACTCTGGGGGCTGGGGGAGGGGGAATTAAATCCCTTTCCCACCTAATTTAGGGTCCTTGGGAGGGGTCTAGTTTTGGGCTAACTTTCCCCTCCACTTTTAGGGGTCCATGGGGGGGTCACCCCCCAATTTTAGGTTGTTGATGGGGCAGCAGTCCCATTCCTGCCACTTTGGGGGGGTGCAATGGGGGGGGGCGGG
>NW_010162049.1:1009-3297 GCF_000695765.1 Mesitornis unicolor | reverse complement strand
GCGGGGGCCCACCAGCATCCTGGGTGAGTGGAGGACATGGGGGGACATGGGGAGACATGGCGGGGGGAGCCTCATGGACCCCCAAAATCCTTCCTCCCTCCTGCCAACCCCCACCCACCCCAGGCACCTCACAGCTGCGACCAGGGGAGCCCGAGGGCTTTCGCATCCCCTTCAACCCCACAGGCACAGGGTGTGGGGCAGCCATGAGGAGCCTGGCTATCGGCCTCAGGTGAGGACAGGGGTGATGAGGGACACACAAGGACATGGAGGGACATAGGGGGATGGGGGGGCAGAAGGAGATGTGGGGGACTCGTTGGGATGGGAACATGGGGGATATGAGGGGAACAGAGGGACATGAGGGGATAAAGGGGGAACAAGGGGATATGGAGATATGGGGGGACATGGGGGAGATGTGGAGGGACATGGGGGGTCACACGCTGGGGGCAGAGGGAGACATGAGGTGACGCATGGGGACGGGGGCATGGGGGAATAAGGGAAGAGCAGGGAGATATGGGGAGAGAAGGAGGGGGAAAGAGGAACATGGGGATATGGGGGGTGCAGAGGGAGACATGAGGGTACCCATAGGGATAGGGGCATGAGGGGAATATGGGTACGTGAGGGCCAAGGTATCAGAGCTGGAGGGACAGGGACAGGATGGGGACAGGAATGGGAACAGGCGTTTCAGACATGGGGGTGCTGAGGACACAGGGTGGGGCATGAGGATGAGGACAGGAGGGGGGATCAGAGCAGGGGGGACAGGGGGGCACAGGGGACACAAGGGTCCCTGAGCAGATTGGAAGGGGACATGGAGGTGAAGGACAAGGTGGGATGGGGATGAGGGAAGATGGGAGGAACAGGGGGTGACAAGGGAGGACAGGGGGCCAGAGTGGAGATGGAGGGGAACAGGGAAGGAAAGGGGGGTGAAAAGGGGGAATGGCAGGGACAGGAGGTGCCCCCTCAGGTACCCCCACACCTGGGACCTGCCCATGCTGATCCGAGTGAGCCTCGTGCCCCCTCAGGTACCCCCACACACGGGACCTGCCCACGCTGATCCGAGTGAGCATCGAGAGCGGGCGCATGACCCACCACCACCCCACAGGTGGGTGCCATAGGGGGGGCGAAAGGGGACAAGGGAACACCAGACTCCCCCTGACCACCCCCCTCTTTGTCCCTGTCCCCTCAGGGTACCTAGGGGCGGTGGCAGTGGCGCTTTTCGGGTCACTGGGGGCACGGGGGGTGCCTCTCGAGCGCTGGGGGGCCGAGCTGCTGCGGGCACTGCCCATGGCCTGGGGACACGTGGAGGCCGTGGGGGTGGCACTTGAGGACAACATGGCTACCTGGACCTTCTTTGGGGATGCCTGGCGCAAGTGAGGCACTGGGAGCACTGGAAGGGCATGGGGAGGTGGGGCGAGTGGGTGCTGGTGGCACTGGGGCCTTGTGAGGCACCGCACTAGTGGCCCTGGTGGCACTGGTCACACCCGAAGTCTGAGTGTCCCCAGTCACTGGTCACACTGGTGGCACTGGTGCCCCTAAAGCTCTCTCCTAATCCTGGCTGCACACTGCACAGGTGTCCCTTGGTTTCACTGGTGGTACTGATGTCCCCACTGTGTCCACTGCCATGGTGCCCCCAGGGCTCTCAGTTGTCCCCAGTTGTCCCCAGTGTTCTCACAGGGGCCGCAGGGGCTGCTTGAGAGGTTGGTGGTTACTCCATTGTGACACCAATGTCCCCAGTGACATCAGTGTCCCCAGTGTTCCCAGTGATCCCAATGCCCTCAATAACCCCCCAAAGTCCCCAATGACCCCAATGTCCCAGTGATCCCGATGACCCCAACAACGTCCCTGGTGACTCCATTGTCCCCATGACCCTGCTGACCCCAATGTCCTAATGTTCCTGGTGACATCAATGTCCCCAGTGACCCCAATGTCCTCAGTGACACCAGTGTCTCCATGTCTCCAATGTTCCAAATCTCCCCAGTGATCCAAATGACTCCAGTGACCCCAATAACTCCATGTCCCTGTTAACCCCAATCTCTCCAGTGACCCATGTCTCCCCAGTGACCCAGTGACCCTGGGTTAACCCCAATCTCTCCAGTGACCCATGTCTTCCCAGTGACCCAGTGACCCTGTTGTCTCCATGTCCCCATAACCCTGCTGATCCCAATGTCCCCAGTGATCCCAATGTCCTTGGTGACATCAATGTCCCCGGTGAATCCAGTGTCCCCGTGTCCCCATGACCCTGCTGGCCCCAATGTCTTAATGTTACTGCTGACATTAATGTCCTCCGTGAC
>NW_010162049.1:0-533 GCF_000695765.1 Mesitornis unicolor | reverse complement strand
AACGATTCCACGCGGCCCATCGCTGCCGGGTGCTGGGGGCTGCATTGGGGGCTGGCGCCCGTCCCCCCTGGGCTCCACTGCTCCCTTGTCACGCGCCGCCTCCACGAGCTGGCCTGGTGGGGACACTGAGCCTCCCTGGTGTCGCCTGCTGTCCCCTCACTAATGAAAGCCCCTGGGGAGACCTTACTGGTGTCCTGGAAGGGTTTGGGAGGGTCTCTGGCAGTCAGAACAGCCATTCTTGGGGTCCTGGAAGGGTTTGGAAGGGTTTCTAGGCGTCATTAGGGACCTTCCTGTTGTCCTGGGAGGGTTTGGGAGGGTCTCTGGCAGTCAGAACAGCCATTCTTGGGGTCCTGGAAGGGTTTGGAAGGGTTTCTAGGCGTCATTAGGGACCTTCCTGTTGTCCTGGGAGGGTTTGGGAGGGTCTCTGGCAGTCAGAACAGCCATTCTTGGGGTCCTGGAAGGGTTTGGAAGGGTTTCTAGGCGTCATTAGGGACCTTCCTGTTGTCCTGGGAGGGTTTGGGAGGGTCTCTGGC
>NW_010162048.1:0-8997 GCF_000695765.1 Mesitornis unicolor | reverse complement strand
GGGGTCGCACCACCCGCACCTGGGACTGCACTGGTCAGGGCCAGTGCCAGAGAGAGAAAAAGGCATCCCCTGTACCACCCTTAAATACATGAATTCGCAGGGGCGCTGATTGGCTTGGCCATAGTCAGAGGTGGGGCTGGCAAAGGCAAAGGTGGAACTTTTTCAGGTAGCTTCTTAAAGGGCCATCTCCATAGCCCTTCCCCTGTTACCAAAGACACAACCAAAAACCCCTCACAGAAAAACCCAATACAGTCTTAAATCTTCAATTTGATCTGTATGTCAGGAGATGTTCTTTTTTTCATAGATTCACACATTGTCCTGTTTTTACTCTCTGCCATCCCTTGGTAGCCTATTGAGCTGTTCATACTTAACCAAAAAGAATAAAAAAGAAAAGTGTTCACAGACTGCAAAGAAATAAAAGAAGTACAAGATATGGATGAATTTAGGAATATCTGTCTCACATTAAAACACTAAAGAAGCTCAAACAATTTAAGTATGTTCACTAAAAACACAAGTGACAATTCAGCTTTAAGTAATCAATAAGAAAAGAAAATCAATTTTTAAGAAACATAAGTACCAAAGGCATAATAGGAAGAGGAAACTAGAAGAGTTAACATTTCTATAGAGTGGGAGTAATTAAACAGTAGAACATTTTACATGCTTTGTCAGCTGATATCTTTATATCAAAATACTAATAACCCTTGATGCCTCTAATATCCATGCTCTGGTCCAACAGGAAATTACAAACTTGAAACAGAAACCATTTGAGAAAATTCTGCAGTTTATCACTGTAGTATCTTCTGGCCTTGAAATCTATTACTTTACTTGCCATTCTACTTCCCTTAATTGTATTATGTTGGTATGCTTGGAACAGCAGTACAATGGGTTTTATGAAAAGATAATATTAGCAATGTATTAGATGCATTGCACATAGCTTGATATAATCACAGGGAAAAGGAAAGGAGTTAGCAGATCTTGAATAAATATCTCATAGAGTATGCCCACTGGATGCCCTCAGCTCTTACAGTAGTTCATGTGCAGTGAGTATGACTGCATGGTGGAATTTAGGAGAAATGACAGAGGGCATAGATAGAGATGCTCAAGATCTATATTTAGACCATCTCATACTCTACATTGTTAATATGCAGAGGCATGTGGCCTTCAGCAGTTTCTGCAGTACATCTATCCCACAAATAGAAAACAAATGTCATGAGAAACTTTAGGTTTACCAAAACAGGTTTCATTTGACCACTGACAACAAGGACTTATTTTCACAAAGATTTTTTTTTAAAGATAAATCTCTTAATATCCTTGCATGAATAGTAACTTTGTATGTTTCTCTGATGTATTTTATTGCATTTCTCTTTCTTCTATAACATTCTTCCTTTGATTCCCTTAAGCATTCACAACAGCCCAAGGGGAAAAAAAATGATGAATACTGAAAGGAGACAAAGACCAGACTCTAAGCATGGCCTTGATTTGTGATTTAATGCACTTATGAAGAGGATAATCGTCTATTTCATCTGGGGTCTGTTGGTTTTATGTTATATATAAATTAATTACATATGGAAATATTGGTGCTCCAAGACACAACTGTAATTTTCCTAGAGCAAAACTTAATAGAAACTCAAGCTTTATTGGCACAGACATGAGGACATATTTTTTGTGGCTTTTCCTCATTTTTATTCCAAATATTGGCCACAGAAAAGAAATATAGTTCATTTTTGATCAGACAAAAAGAAAGACTTCAGGGAAGCTATTTTAATACCAAGTTTCAAAAACATACACTTCACTCATTCAGATAATATATTAAAACATACAAAATAGGAACACAGTCATTAACTCAGTTAATGACTCAGTCTTTGCTTAAATAAATTAATGTTAGCATTATTTTGTACCTTACACTGCAATATTTTTTTTGCTTTTAATTTCTTAAGAATGTGTTTTGTCTAAACTTTGAATCAGTACTTACCACATTCAGTAGATGCAGTTACACAAAGATAGAAATTTTTTAGAATTATATTTCAAAAATCCATAAATCAAATCACAGACAAGGAAATTTCTGAGGAAGAATCCTGTCCCAATTCCAAACAGAAAAGTTTGCATAAACGCACCTTTCCTTCTCTGAGCTTGATTTTTCATTTAAAAAATTCTCTATAATATACTTGCCATTTTTCCTATTCTTGCTGTTCAAATGAATGACAACATCACAAGCTATAGAAGTAGATTTAAAAAAACAGGGAGATAGAAGTTCCAATAAAAGTGAAATACAGGTCAAACACATGCATCAGATGTTATATTTAATACATAGTTTTCTGGCTGTGGTGTTTGAAAATTAGATGAGGTGTGTTGTAAATTTTAACAGGGTAATAATGTATTAAAGTGTAAAAAAAGAATAACCAAAAATTGTCCCTGTCAATTGATAATTCTATAATTGATATAATTCAAGGTGAAATATGTGGAAAGTGTCTGTTAACTCCTTTTAATGCCAGTATGTGTTAATTCACTGAAGTGTCATGCTTCAAATAGAATTTATAAAAGTAGGAAATGTTAGAATTTTTTTCCTTCTCGAGAAATAGGACATTCTAGAAATACTCCAGAAATTACTATTTCTAGAAAGAATTTCTTCTGTGAACAAAATTTCAATTAAGTCTTAAACATAGCCTACAACCACAGAGAAGCACTGTGGCTTGCTTTGTGCAAGCAAGTCAAATTCTTAAGCATGTGTGTGCACATGTATGACCTTGTCAAGGTTTGATTCTCCTTATTTTTTGACTAATCAATCTCATTTTTAGCAGGAAAATGAACTCATCATGTTTTCTGGAATTAAGGGATTTCAGTCTTTTAATTAGGTAATGGCACTCTATAGGTGTGTCCTTCATGGTAATACAAAAAGAGCAAAGTAAGTTTTTGGCTTATTATGGATCAAGCAAGAATTCCTAGTGTAGAGATATTAGCAAAGAATAAAATTACTGGGTAGTGTTACATATAATAACAATTTTCAAGGGGACTAAACATTTGTATGCTGATTGCATGCAAGCAAGTGAATATTAAACACCTGCAGAGATGGTGACTCCACCACCTCCCTGGGCAGTCCCTTCCAATGCCTGATCACCCTCTCTGTGAAAAAGTGTTTTTTAATATCCAGTCTAAACCTCCCCTGGTGCAGCTTCAGGCTATGCCCTCTTGTCCTGTCACCAGTTGCCTGGGAGAAGAGCCCGACCCCCACCTGACTACAACCTCCCTTTATGTAGTTGTAGAGAGTGATAAGGTCCTCCCTGAGTCTCCTCTTCTCCAGGTTAAACAACACCAGCTCCCTTAGCTTCTCATTATAAGGCTTTCCCTCTAGCCCCTTCCCCAGCCTCATTGCTGTCCTCTGGATCCACTCCAGCACCTCAACATCCTTCTTGAAGTGAGCGGCCCAGAACTGCACACAGTACTCGAGGTGAGGCCTCACCAGTGATGAGAAAAAAGTGGGAATTACATCCCTAGTCCTGCTGACCACACTATTCCTGGTACAGGCCAGGATGGCATTGGCCTTGGAAGCCACCTGGGCACACTGTTGGCTCGTGTTCAACCGATTGTCAACCAGTACTCCCAGGTCCCTCTCTGCTGGGCCACTCTCCAGCCACTCTTCCTCCAGTCTGTAGCGCTGCAGGGGGTTATTGTGGCCAAAGAGTAGGACCCTGCACTTGGTCTTGTTAAACTTCATACCATTGACCTCTGCCCATTGTCCCAGCCTGTCCAGGTCCCTCTGCAGCCTCTTTCTACCCTCCAGCAGACTGACACTCCCCTCTGGTTTGGTGTCATCTGCAAATTTACTAAGGGCAGACTCAATCCCCTCATCCAGGTCATCAATAAAGATGTTGAATAGAACTGGGCCCAGTACTGATCCCTGGGGGACACCACTGATCACTGGATGCCGATTGGATGCAGCACTGTTCACCACCACTCTTTGGGGCCTGTCATCCAACCAGTTTTTAACCCAGACAGGGTGCTCCTATCCAAGTCTTGAACTGCTAGCTTTTCCAGGAGAATGCTGTAGGAGTTTGTGTCAAAGGATGAAGTCGAGGGAGACCACATCCGCTGCCTTTCCCTCATCCACTAGGTGGGTCACCCAGTCATAGAAGGAGATGAGATTGGTCAGACAGGACCTTTCTTTCCTAAACCCATGTTGGCTAGGCCTGATCCCATGGTTGTCCTCTACATGTCTCTTAATGGCACTCAGGATGATCTGCTTCATAATCTCGCCAGGCACTGAGATCAGGCTGACAGGCCTATAGTTCCCTGGATCCTCCTTCTGACCCTTCTTGTGGATGAGTGTCACATTGGCCAACCTCCAGTCATCTGGCCCCATCTTAGTTAGGCAGGACCGGTGATAAATGGTGGAGAGTGGCTTAGCCAATTCTTCTGCCAGCTCCCTCAGCACCCTAGGATGAATCCCAGACCCGTAGAATTTTTGGGATCGAAGTGGCACAGCAGGTGACTAACTACCTCTTCCTGGATTACAGGAGAGGTGTTCTGCTCCCCATCTCTTTTTTATTTGTTTTGGGTTTTTTTAAATAATATTTCCAGACAATATGCTTTGCGAAATATCTTTGACTATTAAGTACTGCAAAGCTACTATCAACAGTTCAGAAATATTCAAGACATTAGTGGAAAGGGTACCTACTGATATGAACAAAATACTTCCTTTGAAGAAGTATTGAGCAATAGAATTGTTTCAAAACTTCTAGAAGTAGTGATGAGACAGTTTTTTCTACAATTTCCAAAACAAAGGTATGCATACACACTACACAGTGCATAAACTGACTTCTCTCCTTCCACAAGCATCAAACCTTCTGTGTTTGTGCTGAACAGATACTACATACACCGAAATACATATAGAGAGTAATTCCAAGATTCGTGGCATGTATAATTTTGATTGCATAGTACACATGTTGTCATTGAGAAGAAATAAGGTTCTTAATTTTAAGTATGGTATGCACAATATGTATATTGGGAAAACATGCATTAGAGTGTGGATGGAATCCTTGAATGTGCATATATGTGCTGAGAAGAAAAAGCACCAGAATAAAAGAACATTTCCTCTGTGCTGAACATCTGAAATAATAGAAGGCTAGTCTTGGATTTCTTTCTCCAAAGAGTCAATGTATGAAGGCACAGTAGCATAAAGGCTTCAGACAATCTCAATGTTGTTCAGCTATAGGCTGTATAGAGCTGCTTAGATATATGACCTTTTTTTTAGCATAGCATCCCTGTACAAGAGACTACTGAAGGAAGCGAAAATGTGTAAGACTAATAACCAGGAAATAAAGTCACACCGGTAATCAGAATTTAATACTGTACTCTGACTGTCTCTTCAAGTGCACAAGAGTAGCTTCTAGCCAGACATAAAGATTTGGACACATCCACTATTAATTTTCATTTAAAGATTCTTCTCTATCCTCCTGAAGGATAAACACTTTCCAAATGAAAGTATCATTATTAAAAGTGCACTCTTCTTCCTAACATGGGCACAAATCAGGTCAGTCATTTCTAGCATTCTTCACTTCTGGGCATTACACATTTTAGAAGACATATTCTCATCTCTGACATTCTCACTCTATATATGAAACATGTCAAAACTACATTAAAGGACCTGCAATTTATATTCATGATATAGGAGGTGACCTTTTCACTCATGAGTGGTGTAGTCATGTGGAGTGGCTAATGAGACAACCCATACTGAGAGTAGAGAAATTTCAAACCTTCTGAATAATTATTAGACATTTTATTGTATTTATAAACCTCTCTCATTTCAAACTGTCCCTTGATTTATAAAGCCATCTTACTCTTGTAAGTGATAATGGTAGTCTCAACCAGTGCCAAAGATTGATGAATTGTCCATGTAGGGGCTGCTCTTTCTGGTACTGAATGCCAAAGTAATGAAATTAAGAGTAAAAAACTTTTGGGAAAAAGAGAGGACAGAGGAGGATGAAAGATGACTGAGAAGGAATGAGGGAGGGAACATCTGTACTGCACTTCACTGATGATAATCTTTGCACAGTTTATGACACAGATGCAGTGGGAACAGTGAGGTAATCATTTTACTTGCTTGTCATCTGCAGAGAGTATTTCAAATCACAGGGTGAAATTCTGGCTCCATTGAAGTGAGTGACAAAACTCCTGTTGATTTAAATGAGGACCAGGATTGCTATGGATTCCCAGAGGAGAGGCAGATGGACAGAGTGGCAGCTGCGCCATCTCCATGACTGTGTCAGGCTTCTTCAGGATCTTAAAAGCTTTTCTTCAGCTCAGTTTCCAGAAAGGCATGAGAGGTTTGAGCGCCTTTTAATGACACAGATAACATAAATACTTTTTCAAAAATGATAAATAAAAAAAAATCAGTCTTAGAGGATCTAACCCTACTTGGGAACAGTTATACATAATAAATGCTGTACTTACTTACTTACTTACTTACTTAATTCAGGGTTGTATACATGTTTTAAGTAATATTTCTGTATTTTTTTCTTGTTCCCTTTCCTTCAACTTTAATCTGTGCAAGAAATGGCCTCACAAGCACATGACAGCTAAAAATATCATCAGTTATAGTCATCAAACTAGAGAAAGTCCTTTCGTCATGATAGCAAGAAATTTAGGTCCTGGGAGCAGGAGAAGTTGTCCCAAAATGAGGTGCACAGTTATGAATTTCACTAAACAAACATTTCTCCTCTTAACAAGCAATCCATGGATACACAGGCCAGAGAGGGCAGACCGGGTAGGCTGCACTGCAATGCAGAGGATTTACAGAAACAATGTTAATTGCAGAGAATTTTAATAGTAGCAGGCATGGTAAGTGAATAATGACATTCAGAAGAAGTGGCTACTTGCCTTTGTCTCATCATGGTGTCAGATGTGCTGTAAGAAAGAATCTGGAAGGAGAAGAGGGAGAAGTTAAGGAGAAGTTAAGAAACTGCAGAAATTAAATATCAAAGATAGTCTTCCTATAACGCCTACTGTATTGCAGGGTTGGGTTTTTAAATTCATAACTGAAATACTAAACTAGTAATGATACAGAGTGGTGATCATTCAATATACTAATTTAGTAACCCAATGAGAATCTCTATTTGCTACACAGCTTCCAGGACACTCCTCGTCATCTTAAAAACATGAAAATCTATCTACACAGTGACTTTGACAGCCTAACATACACATACCTCTTGCAAACACTACTGTAAAGCAGTGGAAAAAGGTGGAGTTGCAAGTCAGCTTAGAAGTAAAAGTAGACCAAATGACAAAAAAAAGAGTTTTCTATGGATTGAGAGGTGGGATAGGAGCAAGGCGTGTTTGATGACAGTCTTTGCAATAGAGAAAAACTCTAAAATTTTCTTAATTTTTAATCAAACCAGAGCACACCTATTTGCACTTGAAGATAAAACCTAACTTAAAAACTATAGCTATTCTGTCATACAATCTGGAAACTACACCACTAAAAAATTCTTTTGTGCCTTATATTGGTAACTACAGTCAGTAGATACTAAGCAGAGTATATTCATATTTATATGAGTATGCTACAATGGAAAAGTTAAAAGCCTGTCTCAGAAATATGAGTGAATCATATCTAGTAATTTATAAACTTTGAATAAGTAAATAACTTCCACTAGATTATATGAATTTCTGTGTGTGTGTGTGTGTGTGTGTGTGTGTGTGTACCATTATGAATTTACATATACACACACAAATATCTGTATGTTTATTTGTATATCTATATATGAGATTCTAATACTAAGTCAGTAACTTATGTCAGTGTGCACAAGATATATAAAGACATAAACACACACTTATGTATACATACACACATATACACACGCACACCCCATGATATGTTGAGCATATGGTAACTACACAAAATGGAATTTTGACTGAATTCCACTGAAGAGTGTGGAAGAAGCTGATAAAGCCTGATTTTGCTTAATGGAGAAAACAGAAATCAGATAAAATCTGGGGTTAAAAATCTTATTTAGTCTAACTGAATTAATTATCCATAAGCAGATCAACAGCAAAGAACAAAAATAGGATCAAGATATATTTATTTATTTATTGGCTGCTATTTCTGTTTTGAAAGGATAGTCATAATACATTTGAAAGAGATAAAAAGTTTAAGTAAATCTAAAACTTATGGACAGGTGAACTGAGATTCATTATACAAAAATATGCCATAATATAATGGCACACTTTCACATTTCTTGATCGGTAGAAAGTGTGCTGGTATTGGCTGGGATAGAGTTAATTTTCATCATAGTAGGTAGTATGAGGCGATGTTTTGGATTTGTGCTGAAAACAGACTTGATAACACGGAGATGTTTTAGTTACTGCTGAGCAGTGCTTACACAGAGTCAAGTTTTTTTCTGCTTCTTACACAGCCCCAACAGCAAGTAGGCTAGGGGTGCACAAGATGTTGGGAGGGAACACAGCTGAGACAGCTGACCCCCAACTGACCAAAGGGATATTCCCTATCATGTGACATAAAAAAATCTGGAGGAAGAAGAAGGAAGGGGGAGATGTTTGGAGTGATGGCATTTGTCTTCCGAAGCAACCATTAGATGTGATGGAGCCCTCCTTTCCTGGACATGGCTGAACACCTGCCTGCTGATGGGAAGTAGTGATTGAATTCCTTGTTTTGCTTTGCTTGTGTGCATAGCTTTTGCTTTATCTATAAGCTCTCTTCATCTCAACCACAAGTTTCACTTTTACTCTTCTGATGTTCTCCCCTATCCCACCAAGGTGGGATTAAGTAAGTAGCTGTGTGAGGTTTAGTTGCTGGATGGGCTTAAACCATGACAAAAAGTGAAAAAGCATTATGAAGAAACTAAATCTGGATCACAACAGATTATTTTCATTGTTTCAGACCGATTTAATTGCCTGATTTAAAATGTGTCTTTCTAGGCTTATCTTCTGTGAACTTGGGGTCTGGTTTGTAACTTCTTGTCTCCATTTAAGGGTCAGAGAGAGAGA
>NW_010162047.1:10436-15078 GCF_000695765.1 Mesitornis unicolor | reverse complement strand
GCTAGACTTTGCTCCATTTACCACAACCCTGCATCAGCGCAGGACCCAACAGGAGGACTGACTGAAAAGCCATGAGATGGACATTTGCTCCTGCGATAGCATCAAATCAGTAAGTGATGGATGCTGAGAGTCAAACACATGTAAGCTCTCCACAACAAGATGAGAGATCGGCAGGAAGGTGTTACCCACAGAGTCCTTCCAGCCTGAAGGAGAACCTGCCATTCCCTATTACAAGAGAACCTCCTGCAAACCAGAAGTTCAGAGATGCTAAGTAAGATACTACCTTCAGATATCACCTCTTTGTTTCATCTTAAGATAGCTGAGTACAAGAACAGAGTCATGAAGGAAAAAACTACGCCACTTTCAGACAGAAAAATTGTTACAAAACTGCAGGTCTCCACCCAGGGCAGAGCTTGCCGAAAAGTTCTGGCATAGCTGGATCTGTTACAGATTCAAGGGCAGTCTATGGCTTATCTCTGAGAGATGGGAGGAGGTTTTTGAATAGCAGGCAGGGCACAGCTCAGAAATGCAAACTCCAAACCTATTTAACAGCCGGTCTGGGAGGCGGGCAGCCCTACATACCAGAACTTCACTTGCGTCAAACCTCCCTGGCACAGCTCAAACGTTTCCCTCTTCAAGGTGAGGAGCACCTTAAAAACCTTCAGCAGACACAGGATGCGTCTGGTGCTTAGGAAGCACAAACACATGAACGGGATCCTGAGAAATCAGGCACCGACCTTCCAAAAAGGCATCAGCTTTGGACTGAGGCAGTGCTCAACACCAGACACTTCAGCCCTCCAGAAAATGAATCGACTTTCATAGATCTAGACCTCAATTAGTTTCTAAGTGCAGCATTCTGACTGCTTGAGAAATTTTCATACAAGGGCTAGGAAAGGGGGACAAGCAGAACAGCAAGGCTAACTGGTTGCTACATCCTTATTAATTATCATGGCCCTAATTGCCAAACTGGGCTTTCCATTTAATGTAAGTCTGAATTCCAAAGTGTATCTTCAAGAATTGAGCATTTTCACCTCCTCACTCAACTGGCTGAGGCATTCAAAGGCCCAAGCACAACCTGGCTGCTAGCAGGTGTGAGATATTTCAGCTTGGGCTTTGCTAGAAAGCACCAGAAGCAGCACAGAGACCTTCATGATTAAACAGCCCGTCCCACATCGCAAACCCAGCTGGATCCCGACAGCGTCTGGGCCAGCAGCATTTTGCACAGCCTGCCCTTGGCAGATGTTGTGTTCTATCAGAAGAACCCAGTGAGGCACCTGGGATGACTCCGATGAGTCCAACTGCTACAGATTTACAGCCACTGTCACGGGGCACGTCAGACTTCAAGGAAAAGTGTCTGCAGGAAAGGCATTTTTCAGCCTTTTCATTCCCAGCACCCTGCCATTCCCCTCCACATGCTGCACTGTGTCATTGCATTTTGATTTGTGATTACTGCAACGAATACTGGAAGAGTAAGAGGTGCATGAGAGCTTTTTGAAATCTCATATTCAAACATTAATGGCTTTGCTTTAAAAGCATCTGATAGCTTCCAATTGACAAAGCCTAAATTTAGCCAAAGGAAGTCAAAACTTCTGATGTTAAAAGCGATGCTGAAATGTGCACATTCAGGAAGCCCGTCCTAGCATGGGAACTTCCACGTTAAAAAAATAAATCAAGTATTTTTAGATAGTAAAATATTATTCCCCAGAGATCAACAGCAACCCAGCATTGAAAGCAGGCAGTCTTTAACAGGGCGTGTTACAGCACTCCACTACATTTTATTTTCCAATTCAAAAGCTCTGAAGTCAGAGATCCCTCAAGTTCAAAAGTCCGTTGGACTACCCTGACCTTACCATGAAGCTGCTGATCACCATTCTTGATGGGTGCAGCTCAGTGTGAGTGACCTCCACGAGCTGCACTTTTTGTTTAAGAAGGCCATTTTCAGAGGAATGAAACCACCCCCCCTGGCTGAAGCACCTCAAACCCATCTCCAGTGGCACGCTTCTTGGCAAGATGGGAGAATGAAGGGAGAAGAGTTTTTCCTCGCTGTTAAAAAATTAACACAACAGCTTAAAACGAGCGTGAGGGGCTATCACAGGGACCTGAAGTAGGGAGATGATTAAACACGAGATGTGACCCAAAGGCACAAGTTGCCTTCTGTGCAAACAGATGTCAATTTTTTATCATCTTGCACAGATTAATACGTCACTTATTCAATACTTACAGTAACTGAACACTTACATTCTAAAATATTTCCAAATATTTCAAAGGAGGTGGCTGCAGTGCTCATCCAGTGTTGTAGTACGACAGCCACAAATAAACCTCTCCATACAAAGAAGCAGGACACAAACGTACTTCAGGCGGTGGCCACGCGTCACTCCACCCCAGCACAAACCCACTTTGGGGCGCAGCGGGGCAATGCCCACCCAGCACCTCATGCCCCAGACCAGCACCTCGCTGATCTTCTGCTGGCTCAAGTCCCAGCCACGGCAGTGTTTCCATCAAGGTAGCAAATAAGAGTGGGATTTCTGAAGATTAAAGCGACCGCGGCAATGGCTAATGCGTACGTTCACACTCCTTAATTAAAAAGGGGTGTAAACATCTTGCATTAACCCTCACTTACGTGGCCTCGAGTCACTGCAGCTCCCTTGGCAAGTTGTGCACAGGGAGTTCCCCGTGAAAGAGCTGGTATTGGCAGCACGCTTCACTACGGCGACTTGTTTACATCCATCCCCATAACAAGTCTTACCAAAATGACCCCTACCTAATTGCTACAAGAATGACAGCATTGTGCAACCAGCGTGGAAAGAATTTCTTTATAAAGGACACGGGTGCGTACAAAGCGTGCAGCAGGTCATGAGTAAAGCAAGAGCAACACAGAATTAAGTGCTCAATGTAGGCAGTCCAAAAAGCTCACTTCATACGCAATATGGAGTAGCAGACAGCTCAGCTACATTGAAAAATATATATGCAAATATTGACTAGACTATGCAAGAGGCTCGGTTATTTATATCACCTTCGTTTTCCTTGGTCCTGCTTCCTGACAAGTAAACAGACTGCTTCACTCCTGCGAGTTGTGCAACAGAAAGAGGTCCAAAAGTAAACACGCAGACTCCATCCTTCATTAGAGGTGAACTTGTTTACAGAGCAAAGACTAAAACAAAACCAGTGAATCTGTCGATATTCCATACGTAACGACATACCCCTTCCTGACTCAGTATATTCTGTGACTCATTTATCGCGTGGGCTGGGGACCGCAGAGATCTTCTTGGTTTCCTGAGATCCTCCAGTGGATCAGACTCTCCTCCTGCTTTCCATCATGCCGCCGTAGAGGCTCATTACGTTGGACATCCAGTTGGCCACTGTCACCTACCCGTCCTGGGGACAAGTGCCAGCTACAGAGCCATGGCACGAAACTCGACGCACGTTGACACCGGACCGTGATGAATCACATGTGCCAAGGTGGCACTGCGAGGGAGTGGGGAAGGTGTGACTCATCTGCCAGCTGATACAAAAATAAGCTACTACTGAATCAAAAATGCATGACTTCTTCACACTATGTGCACAGGCAGAAGCTGTCACTATGCGGGAACTCGATCATCAGCTCAAAACAGCCAAAAGAAACCTGAAAATAAGCAGTGCTCCATTTTACCTTCCCAAGGCAGAGCTTTTCGGAAAGCATTACGTATGGCGTGAACGACCACAGGGGAGAGAAGCCAGAAATGCTTTGAAATGTAGTAACAAACAAAAAATAAATAATCCCTGTACATCTAGTGGTCACTGCTGGCAAGTCAATACCCCCCAGGACCACAGTGAATTATTTAACTGTGTGGAAGCACAAGATTAAAGAGCAGTTTCCTGATTGTGTGGAGATGTTTTTCATGTCCTGAGAGGGAGGAACTGGGCTTCGAGTGATACAGCCGCATGCACCAGTGGGCTCCCTGTCCTCAAGGAAAGGCTTAAGAGTTTGGGGGACAAACTTACTTTGGGGGAAAAAATAGTTAAAGCTTTGCAAGTATGCATCAATGCAGCAGACATGTCTGCCTCAACTGCTCAGCAAAGCAAGACTGAGCAGCTGAGATGTGCTTATGGCACTGAGTGAGGATATGGAGGTTCCTACAGCAGGAAACAGCAAGGTCTTAAGTTTAAAAGGCTTTGTAAATATAAAAGCCATTTAAAGTGTTTTGTACTTGAGCTTAGAGCAGTACGATCCACCTTTCACATGACAGGCTGGAGCAGCACCATGCACGACACCCACTGCCACCCCCGCATCCCCATCGGGGCTGTAAGTCAACAGAAGAGGCCAGTATCTCCATGCACAACTGCAACTGGCCGGTTGGAAACACCCGTGTATGCAAAAGGATGTGTAGGAGCTGCGGCGGACTGCAGCCCAAAATCTAAACAATGGGACAGGCAGAGGTAAAAGCGTGTCTGCGTACTCCTGTGTGTCCACATTACACGTGGGAAGGAGCAGCTCGAGCCAAAGGCTGCTGAAAAGTGAGAACCAGAGACTGGGAAATACAAGACGAACTTCCAATAAAAACTTTGGAAGAGATGTTTCCCCTGTGAAGTCTGCAGGGGAGTTTAACTTGAAGGAAAGGTGAGAATTTGGAATTGGTCTTAAAACAAGACGACTATTCCTGCT
>NW_010162047.1:1368-10405 GCF_000695765.1 Mesitornis unicolor | reverse complement strand
CTGAAGGGCCTCAAACCAGGTCAATATGCAAGAAGAGTCCTCAAGACAAAGCCAAGGCAGTAGCGAAAACCTTAGCATGCCACCAGCTGCTGAAGGTGGCCCAGTGGGCCTGGCAGGGCTCCTGCACGTGTGAACTACTGTATTCACCCCAAAACAAGTAGGAGAGTCCTGGGATGCTGCTCAGCAAGCAGGGGGCAGCTTGAGCAAACCAAATGCTCTGCTTTATGGTACGTTGCTCAAGAAATGAAACCATCTCAGGAGTTAGGAGCTGGGTCTGTTTGACCACAGTCAAAGTAATTCAGTTTTGTGCTGCCAACACCAGCTTCTCCAATCCAATACTTAAGGAGGGGATGGAGCTCCTCCACTCATCCTGCAAGCTGTATGGCCTGATTTTTCAAGATTTTTTGTGAATGATAAGAAGTTAAGTCTTTACTCCATGAACTTCAAGTATAGAGGACACAAATTACATGCACAAGTGACTGATCCAACACTGGAAACACACTGAACACTTCTGGCAGCCCCAGGGGATGTAAAAGCATCCAGTCGAGTTGGAGAGGGAGCTCTTCTTATCCCTAAAGCATGGAAGCAGCAGGTTTCAGTAGATGTACAAAGCCTCAGAGCAAGGCAAAGCCTACAGCCGAGGAACCAGCCTTGGGGAGCAAGGGAACACCTGGAACAGCGTCAAAAGTCCTCAAAAAGAGTGACAGAGCAAGAGCTTAATTTTGGGGAATACCCAAATCACACTCTGACTTCTTGTGGAAAGCTGTGCTGCTCACATTCATACACAACGTAGCTGCTAATCCAGCAAGAACAAATTCAGGAGCGACTGTGCCACCACCAGTAAAGCGAGATCCTGGGGACAGCCCAGGCCCGGATGAATCCTCCACAGCAGGATGTGCATGCACGCTCACATGGATTTTACGACAAAAAGCAACCATGAAACAGCTCAGTATGACACCAGCATCTTACAGAGCTGATAACAGAGTAACACAGCTAGAGGTTGTTAAAACTTCTCCAGTTATCTTGGTCAGCAAATGGATCGCATTCCAGACTACCTAAAACCTGAAGGAATTCTTGTCCTTTCCTGAGACACCATACGGACTGACCATCAGGCCTTTGACTCCGTGCCCGTGGCTTCCCTTTTTTGTTTCACTGCCTACATTAAGGTGCAGCAGTCATATGCTATTTTAGGTTATTAAATATTTAATTCCACAGTGAGACAGAAGAAACCAGCAGATGGTCACTGTGCAGCAGGCTCTCACCTCTCCTTTTGGAAGGGTAGAATATTTCAAGAAAGAATCATGAAAATCCATTTCTATAAGCAACCACTCCTCCATTTAGAGGGGCAAGGTAGGAAATTATAGGGGAGTTATTGGTTTCTCTTACTGCAAGGAGGCACTGAAACATCAGAGATAGCATCAATTCCTGCAGAAGAGTATCAGAGACATTTGTTAGATGGTTCTTCTGACCCGGGACTATCTTCTGAATCCATTTGATGTATATACTACTACTGAGCTATTCTGAGAAGCACCACAAGGAGCTACATTCATACCGTTTAGATTCCTTTATCAAACTTCTCACTGCTCCAATGTATCTTACTCTAGTGTGAAGTATGTCTTAAGATGTATGAGACGCAAGAAATCCAGTGTTTGACTCAGCCAATCCAAGCTGCCTAGTGATCCTCAGCCGAGTCGTGTGGCAGACGAAGACGCTGCTGCTGATGGGAGGCAACAGACACAACCTCGGTGCCTTGTCAGCAAGCCTTGAAATGCGGATGCTGATGGAGCACGTGGCACAGGAAGCCACAGCGTAGCTGCAGAAGGAAGAGGCAGCCATCACACAACTGTGCTGCTTCCTCTGTTCACGTGGAAACATCTTGAAGTGAAGCTCATCCCAGGGATCAGCTTTTGAGAGAGCCATGGATTAACTACACCAATGAAACCACCAAACCAGACTGAATAGCTTAAAAAAAAAGACTATCTTCACTAGTTATGATTGGTAACCAATACTGACATACATCCTTCAGGCATTTTTCTAAAATTTTGGGGCAAAAGCCCTCCAAAATATTCTCTGCAATATACTGCAGGACCAGACACCAAAGTCACCATTACAAAGCTAGTTGCAAATTTCTCTCAAAAAATAGCCCTTGTCCTACCAGTGTGACCGTGCTCTTCATGCCTCCTTAACAACACTGGTTGGGCTTCTGCAGGGCCTTCAATAAACATGCATGGAACCTCTTTTTAAGCTCCTGAGTTTGAAGGTTGCACTTCTCGATCTGGTACGTTGCAAGCAAGTCACGTCCAAGCTTTCTGCAGTCTTTGACATCCAAGACCAGAAGGAAGACCCCTTCCTTCCAAGACCTCTTGGAAGGTCGACTGCCACAGAACACATCCCTCTGGGGCTGGCTGTGCTGGTGTGTGAGTTGTAATTTCAAGTGGACTCATCCAGTCACATACCACAGATGAAATATCTTTTTTGACACACACAGAGACATCCTACAAGAAGGTTCCTACTTGACAAGTAGGCTGGTCTCTTCCAACCTAACTTTTCTTATGTTTCATATGAAAGATTTAAATTTAAAAATAAATTTATTTTTATACTTTAAAAAATGTTTATTCTGAACATCCAGGAAAAAGGAAATCACCATTAAAATTCTTCTCATTAGGAAAAAAAAAACCCAAAACCCCAAAACCTTTTTCTCCAAATGCTGCAGGTGATGGCAATTTTAACTTCTCACAGAGACACTGCTCACTGAGACCATCTGGTTGCACACGCAGGTGAACGCAGCAGTTGCGCTAACAAGAGGACCACACTGCTACTGCAGCCTCACAGCAACGCTTTCACTAGTCCCACTTTTTAGGTTAACGGTGGGAGGTTTGCAGTCAGCCACATTATTTGGCAAGATTAACTGGATGATTTACTGAGCAGTATGTCACACGTAACACTACTGTTGTTCTCCTCTGAGTCATACCCACCATGGGTCTGGACACTTTTAGTCTTCACTTGGTGAGTCTATGATAATTTTAAGTAGCCGGTCCTGCTTACTGGAAGTTCCAGGCTGTCTGTTTGAGCAGCTGAAGTTTTTAAGGAAGGACTGTTAAGGGGAGCCTGGCATTAACAACATCACTGAGAACAGGCCCTTGTATTTCCCCAAAGCCAGCACATACTCAGCACCAATCCATTTTTGTCAGACAGTCTTCCCCTAATTCTCAGCATGGCGTGCAGGCACCAAGTTACGGCTCCCAGGTCCTGGCAGCCCGACTCCACCACAATTTATTTTGTTCTGTTTCCAAGTTTCATGGAGAGACCAGAGACGTGGCTCACATCCCCCATCTGAGCTCCTGGCTAATTTCCAGTTGTTTTAGCAAAACTGTAGCACAAGAGCTTCTAATGGCATTCAACAGATTATCAGAGCTGGGTTTGCGATGCCTGTGGGACCACACACTGATAGAAATCAGGATCAGAGGCAGGGAACCAGCAGGGTCTGCTCGGACTTCGGCCATTGCAGGGGTCAAGATGGAAGGAAGGGTCAAAGATGGAAGGGTTGAGACCCTGGTGATCCCTCGGCTTTACACCGAGTGTGCCGTGTGTGGGATGCAACACCTCGTTGGGCAGGTTTGGGTCTGCTCCTCCCTGAAGGTGCAGACACGGCCCCCATGGTGAGACAGTGGCCTTGAGATTATCACTTGTAGCAGTGCACACTGTCTGGAAAACCATGCTGCTGGTTTCAGCAGGTTCAGCCACTGAGAAGAGACTGAGCTGAAAAGTAAAATCACTAAATAGAAAATCAGTTCTGTTTAGCTCAAACCAGGACAACTTGCCAGAAAAAAAGTCTAAAAAATAATAAAACCACCTCCTATTATAGTCTTGTCATATTTCCTGCAGACTACGGTCACACAGAGGACACTGAGTGCATGGGATTTTGGACACTGTTACGATTTAGTAAGTACCAAAGAAAACAGTATTTCAGGTTTCTCATAGAAAAGCTCTGTGCTTCTTACACAATTTCCTAGATTTTAAGACTTCATATCACCTTTTGAAGCCTGTCATTATCTACACAAATCCCTTTCCATCCACTGACAGTTCCTATGTTTTACAAACACACTTACTTGGGTATTTCCGCTCACTAACACAACTGCCAGTTTTCTAACGAGAGTTTCTAGGTCCACATAATTATCCCGTACCATTACAAAGTTATTCTGACCAAATCTCTTCCAAAAACTCATGTGGGAATAAGAGAATTTGTCCAGATCAATAAGTTTAAATCAGAGTTACTCAACAAATAGATGGCAACATTTAATTTCATGAAGAAATCACAAACTTTCTATAAGCTTAAGGTAGGTTTACTTACCCGCACTTCCAAGTTGTTTATAAAACCTGTATTCTAGATGAAGCTGTGGTGCACGTGATTTTATTGGTTCCTAAAACAGGAATAAAAAAGTTGGTTAAAAACAGTTTGACTGAAAAAAGTTATATCCTGTACTTTTTTGACGGTACATAATGCTGCAGGTTTCAAGGTAACACAGCCTAGACCGAAAGTCTAACAATGAACCTCGCCATTAGACGTCATTTAAAGAAGTAGAGAACAAAACGCAGCAAGACGTGCGATATGCACTCTGGAGGAGAAGCAACTCCCTCATTTAAGTACAAAGCTCATTCACGGCAGTGAAATTCAAGAATCTTTCAACAAAGCTCCTGCTCCTTGAAGAATGACCCTGGACATTGGTCGATGGAAAGTCAAAGCTGAAAAGATCGAGTCCCAGGTTCGCTTTGTGGACTGCGGCTGCCCACAGGATTTTTGTCGGTCACTAAGCCTACATTTGTGAAAAACGTCGAGTCATACATCTGCATTTTAAGTCAGACCACAGTTGTGTAAACCTACAATCCTGCTTGCAGCAAGCACTCCAGGTATCTGGTAAAAATACAAGAAGTTTCCCCCTTCAGGAGCAGGTGTCAAACATCTCAGAGCACTAAAGGACATTCTATTTTTATACACAGAACTTAAAAAATTGATAAGTCTGCAATGCATCCAAAACATTACCTTTCTCAACTGTTACTCATCTGCACTTTATGCACAAAACTTAATGCCTGCCTATGATCCATAAAGGTATTAACATGCAAGATTACAAAGCTTCTAAAAATATGAAGTTAACATGGAGAGGATTAAGAGATTTGTGTAATTATGTTTTCAATAAGAGCATGCACTTGGGACAGACAGTAATGTGGATTCACCTACTGCCCAGACATCTTTGAAACAGAAGTTAATACTGGCTTCAATTTTTCAAATCTTCAAAAACATCCTAAATGATCCTCTTTCTGGAAGTTAACTCATCATCTAAAAGGCTGCCTATAAAGGAGACCCCTAAGACAAAATAATTCCCCTTGTCCTCAAAAATCAGCTCCTGTGAGTCAGAGCAAGAGAATCCTAAGGAGTTTCAACACAGCCAAGAGTCTTAGCCAACATCTTGACACGGTGGAGTAACTCTTCTGTCTGCAAGGGAGGACAGGAAGGCTTCAGCTGATCCACTTGTCTTATTTCACTTCTGATCTACACTGTAATACGAACATCCATGTTTGGTGTGAACTCCATGTTAAAGACGTATTTTTAAGTCAGATTTTTGTAGAGAAATTCAGGCAACTCAACTTCCAGCCAAGCTGTTCATCACCAGCTCAACTCATCCCCTCCATTTCCCAGCATGGGGCAAAAATGCTCCTGCTTGCTCCTCAACTTTCTGATACTTAAAAGTTTCAGAAGTTAAATATGACCAACTATTTAAACAATGGTGAAAAATATTCTGAAGGCAAAACTGAACTGAACTATATTTGAAGACAAATATAAAGCAACACAAAAACAAGTTTGTTCTATAAGTTGCCTTTAAATTAAGATAATTTTTGATGGTGGCTTGAGGGAGAGTCTACAGACAAAGCACAGCAAAAGGATTTAGGGCAACAAGAACTCAGTCTGTTCACCAAACACTTTATTTATCCAAATAAATACAAATATCCAAAATAAACTATCTGGATAAAGGTAGAAGGACTCCTGTATCGGGATGCGAGGCTGCTTGTGACAAAATCGGGGAAAGTAAGCCCAAGCCACTGCTGCATCAGGAGCTGCTGGAGCCTGAGCTCTGGATGCTTGCCAGAGCCATGGCAGCTTCTGAGAAGATCATACCAGAGCAGATGGTTGTCCTGTAGGCCAGGGGCTTCAGGATGCTGGCAGATGTTGCGTTTGTAGCAAAAATAACTGAACTGCTACTGCCTAACAGACACAATCCACAGCTTGAACCAACGGGCATCACGATCACTACGAGAGGGTACAGCTCGGTACCTGTGCTCAGACAACATCTGTGTGTTAACAGGCTGGTTGCATACAGGGAAAAAATTCCTCCTATGTGCAACTCGGCATTAAAAAAAAAACTCAGAAGATTAAACCAGTAAATACAGGCAAGGCATTTCAGAAGACAAACTCCTCCATGAACTAAATGCCCTTAACTAAGGATCATTCAGCGGAAGAGCAGGATCAGGAGCTGTATGGTGACACCACACCAGCCAGAAGACAGCCAGGATCTTCCATCAACAGCGATTTTCCAAGACGCAGCCCAATCCTCACCCCCGAGAAGAAACCATGAGACATTAGCACTGAATTTTGCAGCACTTTCTGATCAGCCCTTTAGCACCCATCACACAATTCTCTAATTTTCCAGCTTTAACTTCACAACAGGAGACACAAATAGCTCAGACAGCAGGGTTGCAGTTGATGATCTCACACAGTTACAAGGACTTGGAGCAGAGTTTTGACTCGGTCCAATGATGCAGATAAAAGAGAAAATGTTATCTTCAAGTACATTGAACACAGCTACCCTACCACCAGTCTGCAAATTATTTGAAGGATAAAGAAAATTACAGTGAAGTACACATATAAGAGAAGCATAGCTGCTGCTGCTGGTGCTGAGTAATTCTTACTCCTGGGGAATATGGTCTGAGATCAGGAGACCAAAAGAACCCCATCTCTTCTACCCCTCCTTCACCAATCTTCTCAAAAATGGAGCAGGTATATGAATGCCTGGATGGCCACCGAATGGCAATTCCAGTCCTATAAATGTGAAGGACGAGAGATTTTTTAAGCATGTACCACAGCAGGACAAATAAAACCCGAGTGCATTGAAGAGAAACTGCTTTAACACTCAAAAATTTTGAGGGGAAAAAAAAAGAGAAAGAATACTACCAGGGGAAAAAAAAAGATTAAAAAAAGGAAAAAAAGGTAAGGTGAAGGTAGCAATGAAGTTAATGCCATTTAGCTCTGCCACTGACAGGTCTCAGGTTACTGGCAGGCACTGTTTTGAGAGAAACAAGTACCCTTGGGACTAACACAGCTGTGTTTTTCCTGTATTATTACTTCCTTATGCCTTCCAATGCTGTTACTTTGTGGGATTATCTCTGAACGCAAATTAGAAGCATTACTGATTCAATAAAACACCTTGTCTGTGTACACAGTGCATTTTCTATTGTCAGGTCTGCCTAAAAAGCGAGCTGCTGAACAAGCACCAGTCCTCGTTCCTGACGTGGATCTGCACCAAGGACATCCTAAGCTCTGCTACAGGCGTTTATCTATTGACTTTAGGGAATATCTTCTGACATTTGCCAACAGGCTTGAAAACAAGTCCCTCTTGCAAAGCCCTAATTATTTTTCATCTACAATACATCATATAAGGAAAACACTGGAGATGTAAGATGAACGTGATCAGAATTAACGCACCGAGTCCATCTTGATCTTCTGTAACCTGAATGACTCCTGTCACTTTGTCAGACAGCATCGGTCGGGCAAAAGGGCATTGTGTTTGCTGCTACAATCAAATTAGCATCACAACTTTTAACTTGAGATTTGAGGCTTTGGATCTGTGATTAAAGAGCGTATGGATGAGAGAAAAGCACTGGGTATTTGCACCAAATTTCAAAACCTCTGGAGATGTCTTAGTTAGAGATAAGAAAAGTTAAGGCATAAACACATGTTACTGGGCTGTGATTTTATAAATTGGATATATTTACAAATCAGAGCTGTCAGAGAGTTCATCCATCCTCTAGACTCCTACTTCACACCATCACTGCCCACCACGCCTTCATGCCCTTCAAGCAGGAGATGACTTTTTACTTGGACCATTTGCTGGTCTGGGTATAAGAAACGTGGAAGCTGCCCTTGCGTGCACCTGGGGAGGGCCACATCGACTGAAGGACAGAAAACAACTGGATAAGTAGTACTGAGGCCTGTAATACTGGATGAGAAGAGAGCTGTGAACAAAACTGCTAGCACAAGTGTCATGGTCTATACAGTTGCTCTATCACCTGATGACTCCTCCCCACCAGGGGAGTCAGAAAAAGGAAAGGAGATCTGTGGGTTGAAATAGAAATAGACTTAATAAAATAATAATAAGAAAAACTAACGTTAATAACAATATTAATATAAAGTACACACAGTTATACTCAGCCAATATTGTGGGGGAGTAGGCCTCAGGGGTAGGATGGTAGACAAGTCCCTCTTGAGATGTCAGCCACGGAAGAAGAAAGAGGGAAGAAGGAGAACTGTCCCCAGTAAACTCCCCAATTTATAGGAAATGTGAGGTTTACAGTATGAAATAAGAGTAATTGGTCAGCCTGGGATCAGCTTGCAGTCAACTATCCTGAGGTTTCCACTTCCCACAGCCTCTGCACCTGGTCATCTCAAGACTGCTGAAGACTTTGAGCATCACATACCAGCATAAGCTGAAAAACTATAACAGAATGTATTATTGCTTTGTTCCCATGAAATAGTGTTGTATGTTGTTAAAGAACCATCTTTTCTTCAACAGAAAACTGACTCAAATTCTGTCCCAGTAAACCAGGATAACAAGTTTTGAAGTTCGCTGCTGTTGGGACCTGGTTTTTTTAACTCCTGCAATGCTTTGGTGAGCCAATTTGATTAATTTTTACCATCCTATGACATAGAAGGAGAAAATAATTCTGAAGACGGTGTGGCTATATATCCTTGGCCATCCAAATCAGC
>NW_010162047.1:0-1342 GCF_000695765.1 Mesitornis unicolor | reverse complement strand
GTTTCACTGGATTGGATCTTGTTTTACTCATTGCATCTGCCATCTCTCAGCATCGTACCAGACCAAGTTGTAGTTTCAACCACTGAACACCACCATTCTTGACTCTCAACTGCAAAAACACGGAGCAGAGGTCTGCACAGCACCCCGCTCCTATCCAAACATCCATCTAGAGAGAGGAAAGGCTGTGGAGAATCGATGGAGTCATGAACGGGAAGACTCAACCCACGGAGTGGGAAGAGGTGACAAATCTGACATCAGTGCCCTTCACTGGGACCTGGAAGCCAGCTTGGAAAGAGCAACAAGGCTCACACGGGCATAAGACAGCTACAGACCACAGAGGTACATACCAAAAATGCTCAGCAGGTAGACGGGATGGGTTCTTTCTTTGTTTTTAGTGTTCTCAAGACTTTATCTTAGTTTGAATGAGTTATTCTGGCAGAGGGTGAGAACAGCAATAAGCAAAAAGCTAGAAAGTTGCTTTTATCTGAGTTCTTAACATGAAGTACGAGACATTTAAGACCATCCGAAGCTTCTACTTACCAGTTTGATCGCTACATATTCATTGGTGTAGAGATTTTTACCTGCAAAGAAACAAAGAAAAATCTTTTAGTTCCACATCCAACACTTGCCTTTAGAGAGACAATGCAGAAGAACATCAAGGATGGCAAGGATCTGTCTTTTTTCGATTCCCCGCTGAGGTTCATGCATTTAACAAAGTGTAAGGCTCAAAATAATCAGCTGCAGCAGCTCACCAGGGCAGGCAAATGCATTTTCCTTCCATTCAGTGGAAGGTAACCATGTTTTATGGTAGCACTTATGTTCAATGCAAGTCTTTGAGGAGGTATCCCAGACACATTAGGTTTTATTATCCACATCATGGCAAAAAAGTCTGGGGAACAAAAAAATGAAGAGTTGGAGCATCATTTCTTTCAGAAATGTCTTGACTCTGCTGGACAGTGAACAGTTTTACCCTATGATCTATAGGGAGTTTCACTAGCTTAACTGTGCTACATGTCAAAGCAACTACTGCAAGGAGGCGTACGAAAATAACCTTTGTACCACCACACAGCCTTTATTTCTTCTACAAACAGGCAGGCAGCCTGTATAAAATGCCTTCTGTACGCTGGTGGCACAAAGGCAATCCTCGTAAACTAATAAGGCCAATAGCTCTCAGTTGCAGTATGGTACCAATGATGTTAAAACAATACACTAAAAAAACCCAAATCCACTCTCAGGACCTCAAAACACAGAGCAGTGTCCAGTCTGATATCACGTCTGGCAAAGACGAAGGGTGAGGGCCCATGATCACAAAATCACAGAACGTTAGGGATCGGAAGGGACC
>NW_010162046.1:590-1592 GCF_000695765.1 Mesitornis unicolor | reverse complement strand
GGGGCACCCAAAACCCCCTCGGGGCACCCAAATTCACACGTGGGAGCGTGTTTGAAGCGTGTTTGAGCCTTTCTAAGCGTGTTTAAGTGTGTTCTGAGCGTGTTCAAGCATGTTTAAGCGTGTTCAAGCCTTCCTAAGCGTGTTTGGAGCGTGTTTGACACTTCCTAAGCGTGTTCTTAGTGTGTTCAACCCCTTCTAAGTGTGTTCTTAGCGTGTTCAACCCTTCCTTAATGTGTTCTTAGTGTGTTCAATCCTTCCTTAATGTGTTCAAGTGTGTTCTTAGCATGTTCAAGCCTTCCTTAGCATGTTTATAGCATGTTTGAGCCTTTCTAAGCATGTTCTTAGCATGTTCAAGCCTTCATAAATGTGTTTGGAGCCTGTTTGACCCCTCCTAACCATGTTCTTAGCATGTTCAACCCCTTCTAACCATGTTCTTAGCGTGTTCAACCCCTTCTAAGCATGTTCTTAGTGTGTTCAGCCCTTCCTAAGCGTGTTCTTAGTGTGTTCAACCCCTTCTAAGCGTGTTCTTAGTGTGTTCAACCCTTCCTTAATGTGTTCTTAGCGTGTTCAACCCTTTCTAAGTGTGTTCAAGTGTGTTCTTAGCATGTTTGAGCCTTCCTAACCGTGTTCTTAGCATGTTCAAGCCTTCCTTAGCATGTTCTTACCATGATCAAGCCTTCCTAAATGTGTTCAGAGCCTGTTTGACCCCTCCTAACCATGTTCTTAGCATGTTTGAGCCTTCCTAACCATGTTCTTAGCATGTTTTATACTTTCTAAGCATGTTCTTAGCATGTTCAAGCCTTCCTTAGTATGTTTTTAGCATGTTTGATACTTTTTAAGTGTGTTCTTAGCATGTTCAAGTCTTCCTAACCATGTTCTTAGCATGTTCAAGCCTTCCTTAGTATGTTCTTAGTATGTTCGATACTTTTTAAGCGTGTTCTTAGCGTGTTCAACCCTTCCTTAATGTGTTCTTAGCATGTTCAACCCTTTCTAAGTGTGTTC
>NW_010162046.1:0-322 GCF_000695765.1 Mesitornis unicolor | reverse complement strand
ACCCCCTTCTAAGCGTGTTCTTAGCATGTTCAACCTCTCCTAACCATGTTCTTAGCGTGTTCAACCCCTCCTAACCGTGTTCTTAGCACGTTCAAGCCTTCCTTAGTATGTTCTTAGCATGTTTGATACTTTATAAGCGTGTTCTTAGCATGTTTAACCCCTTCTAAGCATGTTCAACCCCTCCTAAGCATGTTCTTAGCACGTCCAACCCCTCCTAAGCGTGTTCTTAGCATGCTCAACCCCTCCTAAGCGTGTTCTTAGCGTGTCCAACCCCTCCTAAGCGTGTTTAGTGTGTTCTACCCATTCTAAGCATGTTCTTAGC